>NC_135702.1:1651026-1663526 GCF_964276395.1 Gasterosteus aculeatus | reverse complement strand
TTATTACCGTGACATCACTCGCTTTGTGTATCGATGTTCTTAAAACCACAATAAGTCAGTATCACTTCATTAACAGCGTTCCGTTTGATTCTAAAACTGCAGCAATAAACGTGTCAATGAGGCGGCTGAACGGAGGCCATGAAGACACACGCAGTCAATCTGTGTCCCCCAGTCCAGTGCACACGCACACACAGACACACACACACACACACACTCACTACCAGTCACTACATTCATCACTGCCAAGGTGTGTGTTTAGTAGCCATTTTGGCTGCAGAAAGTGCTCCATCAAACTGGCTTTCCTGACATATGGAGTGTGTGTGTGTGTGTGTTTGTGAGTGTGTGTGTGCGTTTGTGAGTGTGCGTGTGTGTGTGCAGAGTGATGATGCCCGTCAGAGAGATGAGTACGACCGATATTGGATTTGACAAAGATCTGCAGCCTGCGCTCGTCCCTCAGCTCCATCTCTCAGCCTGTGAAGGGAAAAAACAGCAGGTTGAGGGTCAAAGGTCAAGGTTGACCTTATTACCTCATCATAGAAATGTTGTTGTGCGGAAAGAGATGCTGCCGTGACGTGTTAACGCATTGAAAGTCGGCCTGTGGCGTGTTCCCTTTGTTTGCTTCTTGTAACAGGTTGTAAATATGCAGCAGAGGCAGCAGCCACGAGCATAAACACACACGAGTACAACCAGACGCTGCATTATTGATGTGTGATGATTTAACTGTGGTTGTCTCTGTGCAGAACACGCTTCACATGCAACCCTCACATGCAACCTCACATGCAACCTCACATACAACCTCACATGCAACCTCACATGCAACCTCACATACAACCTCACATGCAACCTCACATACAACCCACACATGCAACCCTCACATGCAACCTCACATACAACCCTCACATACAACCTCACATACCACCCTCACATACAACCCACACATGCAACCTCACATACAACCCTCACATACAACCTCACATACAACCCTCACATGCAACCTCACATACAACCCTCACATACAACCTCACATGCAACCTCACATACAACCCACACATGCAACCTCACATGATACCTCACATACAACCTCACATACAACCTCACATGATACCTCACATGCAACCCTCACATACAACCTCACATGCAACCTCACATGCAACCTCACATACAACCCTCACATGCAACCTCACATACAACCCTCACATACAACCTCACATGCAACCTCACATACAACCCACACATGCAACCTCACATGATACCTCACATACAACCTCACATACAACCTCACATACAACCCTCACATACAACCTCACATGCAACCTCACATACAACCCTCACATACAACCTCACATGCAACCCTCACATACAACCTCACATACAACCTCACATGCAACCTCACATACAACCCACACATGCAACCTCACATGATACCTCACATACAACCTCACATGATACCTCACATGCAACCCTCACATACAACCTCACATGCAACCTCACATACAACCTCACATACAACCCTCACATACAACCCACACATGCAACCTCACATACAACCCTCACATACAACCTCACATACAACCCTCACATACAACCCACACATGCAACCTCACATACAACCCTCACATACAACCTCACATGCAACCTCACATACAACCCACACATGCAACCTCACATGATACCTCACATACAACCTCACATACAACCTCACATGATACCTCACATGCAACCCTCACATACAACCTCACATGCAACCTCACATACAACCTCACATGCAACCCTCACATACAACCTCACATGCAACCTCACATACAACCTCACATACAACCTCACATGCAACCTCACATACAACCTCACATGATACCTCACATACAACCTCACATACAACCTCACATACAACCTCACATACAACCTCACATGCAACCTCACATGCAACCTCACATACAACCTCACATACAACCTCACATGCAACCTCACATGCAACCCTCACATACAACCTCACATACAACCTCACATGCAACCTCACATGCAACCTCACATACAACCTCACATGCAACCCTCACATGCAACCCTCACATACAACCTCACATACAACCTCACATACAACCTCACATACAACCTCACATGCAACCTCACATACAACCTCACATGCAGCCGTGCTCCTTTACGTCCACGCGGTGTCCTCTGGCTGCACCGTCTCCTCGTGTCGTACTTTATCCCACTGCCGCTGCACACGGGTCTCAGTGGTACTCGGTGGTACACACATTATGCGGAACATGTTTTACTTATATGTATTACTTTGACTTGAGTACATTTAGCTGATGATACTTTTACTATGTTTTTGAATGCAGGACTTTGACTTGTGTCAAATGCTTTAGTTAATATTGTGGTATAAGAATCTAAATACTCATTGTTATGCGCAATGGGTTCACTTTATTGAAAAAGGGTGTGGGGGGAGAGGGTGTGTGTGTGTGGGGGGGGGGGGTCTTGGGTGAGAGAGGGAGTGGGTGTGTGGGGAGGTTGGAAGAGAGGGTGTGTGTGTGTGTGTGTGTGTGTGTGTGTGTGGGGTGTGTGTGTGTGTGTGTGTGTGTGTGTGTGGGGTGTGTGTGTGTGTGTGTGTGTGTGTGGGGTGTGTGTGTGTGTGTGTGTGTGTGTGTGTGTTGGGTGTTCAGCGCCGTCGGTCCTCGGTTCACTTGCGTCGTCGGAGCCGCGGAAGCTGCTGCAGCGGGCGGACGATGTTCCGCACGAACCAGACGCGGAGTCACCGGAGAGAGCGGCGGCTTCCAGCGTCCCCGTGACCGGGGAACAGACAAGCGACCCACCGTGCGATGCCTCCTCCTCCGCCGCCTGCGCGCCGCTCCACGCCGGCTACCGGAGGGACACTTTGACGCTGCGCGTGTCTCCATTTTTGTTTGACTTGTTCTGCAGACATGATGAAATGGCAGCCCCGGAAGAAGGTCAGTGAGTCCACTTCTTGTCTCCAAAAGTTGCGGCCGGAATGCGGCGTGAATGCGCCCCGCGCCCACGGACACTTTTACCGGGGCAAGCC
The DNA here is from genome assembly GCF_964276395.1 of Gasterosteus aculeatus. Lineage (NCBI taxonomy): Eukaryota > Metazoa > Chordata > Actinopteri > Perciformes > Gasterosteidae > Gasterosteus > Gasterosteus aculeatus. Next base: position 1,660,486 of record NC_135702.1, on the reverse strand, counting down.
GGTAATAACGCGCGCGCCGGAGGGGGACCCCGCGGCAACGTGTCGGTGTGGGATTATTGGGGGATTATTATACAGGAGGGAAAAGAATTCCATAAAGTCGGTTTAGCAGCTTAGTTAGTGGGGGGGGGGGGGGGGGGGGGTCATATTCCAGAAACAAATCCTCCCGAGACACAGAATGCGCCTCGTAGTCGACTCATCTGATCATCTCCGCTCAACTTTCAGGCTGCACCGTTTAATACGTTTAATCCATTATGAGCACCGGTCCGCGTACTGGTACAACGTCTCATACAGACGGTCGTGGTCCCCGGAGGATGAACCCCGCGGCCGCGGAGGGTCGTCGGGCTCTCTGGTTGAAATGTCTGGTCAGCTGTGGATTCCCATCACATCTGGTTCTGACATTCATGCTCCCCAGAGGATGAACTGTGATCCCATCACATTCTATTCTGGTAACCCTTAACCCCCCAAACCATATTTTTTAATATTTTGATGTTTGCATTATGTGTTACTTGTATACTTGTACACGCTTTACGTCCTTCATACTGTTTTAAATGCTCTTTAATTATTAGAGGAGCTAACCACCTGTTAGCGTTAGCATTCACCTCAGATCAGCTGGTGGCCAGTTGTTGTTGTCACAAACAAATGTTTGGTATTTAAAATCCTGCTTCTGTCTATTGAGTTCATGGCGATAGCCGGGGGGCCACCCCGGGGGGGGGGGGGGGGGTTTCATGCCAAACCTAATTCCGTCTCCAGCTCAAAGATCACAGGGGAGAACGTGAGCCCCCATCTTCAAGTGGTGGATCCAGCTGTGGGGGGCTCCTCTCATCCCGGGTGTGTGTGTGGGGGGCTCCTCTCATCCCGGGTGTGTGTGTGTGTGGGGGGCTCCTCTCATCCCGGGTGTGTGTGTGTGTGGGGGGGGGTCTGAGAGGAGCAGACGGTCAGCTGTTAGCCTGCTAATGGACACGATGAGAGGAGGAGAGCGGCCAGCGACTCATCCCATATAATTCTCTGTAAACAACACCAGTTGTCTGGATGTTTGGATTGTGTGTGTTCGTGTGTGTCTGTGTGTGATTTCGAAATGCTCCTGCAAGTGAAGCAGAGAATCTTACATTTCCACTACGTGTTTTTGCACTTTGCACAGATTGCTCAGGGTGCATAAGAAGAACAGTGCAGACGTTTTGTCTTTGGCGTGTTGCTGTTTGTGTCTCGGGTCGAACGCTCGTCTCCATCGTGGACCTGAATCCATTCCTGTCTCCCCACTTTGTCCTCGCCGTCGTACGCGCCTGTGTTGAATGTGGGTTTCTTGAAGCTTCATCCGCTTTCTGCCTCTTTGGAATTTGTAAAAATGAATAGAAACAAGCTCCCGTCTTAGAGATCGAGAAGCTCACAGAGACGTTGATGTTGTCAACATATCGAGCTAACCTCTTTATTAAAGGTTTCAGTTCATTCTGGTCCACGCTCACAGAAAGGTTCAGTTACGCTCTCTCTTCTCGTTACAGTCATTCACAGCGTGTCCAGGAAACACGGATTGATTCCACTAAAGACTGAGCCACCAACATGCTAACGGGTGACCTTTGTGAGAACGCTCCCGCCAATACCAAGTTGACACGCAGACCTTCAGTTCAAAGGTTCACGCTGTGCTTCTACTCTTCTGTGCATCTCGCCCTCCGGAGACACGCTGGGTGACATGTTTGGAGAATTAAAACACGAGGAAAACTAATGAGGTTGTGGCGATGATTCTAAATAAATACACACGAGGACTTATTGGCGTTCAGAGCGAGTCCTCCTCTTAATATTCACATCATAGCAGAGATATGTGATGAGTCTGCTCGGGAGCCCCAATGGACGCCTGTGGAGCAATAGAGTGTGTGTTTATTTACACGATCTCATTTCTTTATAACCCTTATATACATTATACATGATCATTTGGTCTGTTTCCTTCTCTCGTCGTCACCACACTGAATAAATTTGCCTCTGAGCTGAGATGTTGGCAGAAATCCGCCGTGTGTTCCTCAGCGCCATCAGGTGGGAAATGATTCTGTGTGTGTGTGTGTGTGCGCTCAGCGTTGTGCGTTCCACGTGTGCTTTGTGAGGACACAAATGGGATTGGACCAGTCGGGGGGGGGTAGAGAGAGGACGGAGAACACCTTTTTAAATGTTTTATTTAAATGAGCTATGTGGCACTGGAATGAAAGATAAGCCGCAGTCATTATTCTGTCAGCGAGGCTCAGTTAAACTGTGTGTGTGTGAACGTCCCCTCTGTTATTTGTGTTTATGGGCGATTTACATTTGGTATTTGTCAGCCTGCTAGTTATTTTCCAGCGTTGCTCCATTGTGCACACTTTTTAAATGTTTGTTGGCATCAGTTGCCGGGCAACCAGCGGACCCCCGGACGCAGGCGCACGGAAATAAACACACCAGGTACAACGTGTTCGTCTGTGAGCGTTCGAGTCGCCAACGGGCAGACGCTAGCAGTTTCCCTCCGTTTCCAGTGGTTGTGCTAAGCTAAGTGAGCCAGCTAGTGGTCGTGGCTTTACATTTAACGCACAGGAATGGTATCGATCTTCTTGGTTAGCGAGGGATGTGACAGGGACCTCTCTCCCAAGGTCCAGTGCACGAGGACGTCACCTACAGACCTCTGACGTGATGATCCTTCAATCAGACTTCAGACATTGACGTCTCCCCAGTGGATGAACCTTTTTTTTTAAATGCTTTGACAACAGGTCCAAAAAAAACCACACTAAGTCAAAAGATGTTTTGAAAAGACATTAAGAAAAAGTAAAAAAAAAACATTCAAAAATCAAAATACGTTAGGGCGAAAAATTTAATGGAAATTAATATAGATATATTTTTATTAGTCAAAATTTATTTTTGAAAAAAGTGAAAAAAACAGAAAAAAATAAATATTTTTTTGAAATAAAAATCCAAATATTTTAGGTTAAAACATCTAATGGAAAAATATTTTTAAAATCATAGGTTTAAAAATGTTTTGAAATAAGTTTATCCCTCCATGTCATCTCCAGTGCGTCTTAGCGTGCAGCCGCCTGCTTTCAGTCACCGGCGAGCAAAACAACAGAAGCGGAACATCGGCTGTAAATAATGTGGATAAAAAGCTGTTGAAAGCACGATGACTACGTGTTATCGGTGTGTGTGTGTGTGTGTGTGTGTGTGTGTCGCTGCATCCATTGCTTTGGGGAGGTGCAAATGTCACTTCTGAAAATGCAAAACCAACTGAGTGTGGAAACGTCCCCGGAGACCCGGGAGAGCAGGAGGACGGAAACCTCTCCAGAATATATGAAAGGTGGAAAACATCACAAACCTTGTTTTACAACGAGTGCTGGACGCACACACACACACACACACACACACACACACACACACACACACACACACACACACACACGCCATCCAGTGCCTGTAATCACATTCCAGAGCGTTTCTTCTGCTAAATTGAATGGTAATTGGCAGACAATGGCCGTGACATCACAATTCACTAGCCGGCTCCTCTAAATTGAGCCTAAAGTGGGCCGCGCTCGCTGAGGTGCCCCCCCCTCCTCCCCCCTCCTCCCCCCTCCCCCCCCCTCCTCCCGAGCCTAATGAAAAAGAATGGAAGGAGAGGAGAGAGCGAGGAGGGAGGGAGGTGTGCTCCCTCCGGAATAATGATTTGCCATTAATAATCATTGCGTGTGATCAACGCGTCTCTCCAATGATGTTCAGCAGAGTGACGCCAAAATAAAAGCACACAAACCAAACAAAGAAGAAAAGACAAGAGGAATAAATAAAGAAACAAACGCTGTGTATCGATACTCAAAGAACGAGCGATTCCAAAAGGAAGTTCCTTTGCTGGTTGTGACAAGTAGGCTACTGCTGCTTTTAATGTACGTAAAAAGAAGCTCTCCTACCTCGACAGTCATCGCTCTTTATATTTGTTGCTCAAGTTCTTCCAGTAAATTATCTATCGGATCTCATACATTTCTGGAGAATCTCCTGTTTAAACTTTCATGCACATCTTAATATTAATTATTTAAGGCGTATCCGTTAAATATCTGAATGGAGAGCCTCAGATAGCAGACGGCTCACCTGTCAAACGAAGCATCTGAAGCAACTTCGTTCCTCCTCCGAACTTTCAAAGGCCTTCAGGAGAAAAAGACTCATTCGCTGGATGTAGAGCTAATAAAACGAACCTCAGTGTGAACATGTAAATGTAACATATGGAGATACGCCTCTACTCAAGCACACAGAGTAGAAGAGTAGATTCCTTGCTCAGGTTTTCACACATAGAAAAGGGATTTGCTGCTTTATTCGAATTTAGAACGTTTGAGAAAGAATAAAAGGAGTCGGAGGAGGGAACATGGGGGCGTGTTTTAAAATGAGTCCCTCTGTGGGCGGGTCCAGCTCCACCTGTCACTCCAACCTCTCCCCTCCTCCCAACGAAGTGAGTATTTGTAATATAAAGTGTCAGGCGGCGTCCTCTGTCTAGTGTGTTAAAGCTGCATTCTGTGCAGTGACCAGCAGGGGGCGACTCCTCTGCTCCCATAGACGTCTATGAGGAAATGACTCTACTTCTCTGTAGTGACCAGCAGGGGGCGACTCCTCTGCTCCCATAGACGTCTATGAGGAAATGACTCTACTTCTCTGTAGTGACCAGCAGGGGGCGACTCCTCTGCTCCCATAGACGTCTATGAGGAAATGACTCTACTTCTCTGTAGTGACCAGCAGGGGGCGACTCCTCTGCTCCCATAGACGTCTATGAGGAAATGACTCTACTTCTCTGTAGTGACCAGCAGGGGGCGACTCCTCTGCTCCCATAGACGTCTATGAGGAAATGACTCTACTTCTCTGTAGTGACCAGCAGGGGGCGACTCCTCTGCTCCCATAGACGTCTATGAGGAAATGACTCTACTTCTCTGTAGTGACCAGCAGGGGGCGACTCCTCTGCTCCCATAGACGTCTATGAGGAAATGACTGGATCCGCGCCTCTGTTCTCTTCGCTTTGACCCCGCCCCCCCTTCCCCTGCAGGCACATGTGTACCCCGAGGGTCAAAAGGTTACTTAGGCAATCAAACGCAGCACGACACACGACACACACACACACACACACACACACACACACACACACACACACACACACACAGAGGTGCAGCAGAGACCGGGTGAGTGACAGTCTAATTACCCGGCGAAGGAGAAACAAAACCCTCCACTGTACTGCAGTTAACAGGATCAGAAGGCCTTGTGTCCCCCCCCCCTCCTCCCCCCTCCTCCCCCCTCCTCCCCCCGAGCATATTCTACACAGCAGTGAGGAGAGAGGCAGGCCTGAAGATGGGGGCTGATACGTGAGAAGTTCAGAAAAGGGGGAGAATTGCTTTTGGTCACTCAGGGAATAAACCCAGAGGATAAATAGGATGCTTCTGTGCGTGTGCGTGCGTGTGCATGCGTGCATGTGCGTGCGTGCGTGCATGTGCGTGTGTGTGTGCGTTAGAGATCAGGTGTTTTGTTGAACAGCTGCCGATGACGTGTGTCGGTAATAGAGGAAGGTGTGTCAGCGGCTCTTCAGGTTGACCTCCAGAGGTCACGCTTCAAAGGGAGGCTTAATCTACTGTACACTTCATCACTACTGCTGTTACATCCACTGAGGGGGGGGGGACCGGGGGTCGGGGGGGCGCGACATATTCCATATACATCAATGTGACAAACCGACTGCACTCGTTTAGCCACAATTTATTTTAAACCAACAAGTGACAACAAGGTTTCCTTTTCCACCCGCTTTTTTCCCTCGATCGGCATCCATCACCATCAGCCCCCCCCCCCCCCTTCACCCCCCCTCCCGACCCCAGCTGCTCGTGTTACGTCTTTATTGGTCCCACTGGAAACGGTGGTTAGGACAACTCCAACTCAATTATTGCATCTGAGGCAGTGAAACAATGATAAATATTCATGCAGATTAACCAGAGGAGAGTTGATGTGTGTGTGTGTGTGTGTGTGTGTGTGTGTGTGTGTGTGTCTGTGTGTGTGTGTGTGCACGTTAGAGGGTTACTACACAAACAACACCTGTCCGGTCCCGTTCTGTTCTCGTGTTCATTCACATTAGACCTTCACATCTTTATATAGAAACTGACCCGTTGTATTTTACCGTTTTCTTGATTAATTGTGACATTGACTCACATCCCAGACGTGTTCCACTCTAAACGTCTCACATGGTTTCATTTAATAACAGTTGTTCCACCCCAAAGAAGACAAGATCCAATCCCTCACAAACGCTCCCCGGGGCTCTGGTCATCCTTCACACGGGGTCATGAGGTGCATTCCATCCTGGAAAGCGGCGTCCTGGCGGTGCGGGCGGAGCTTCTTAACGACTCCCCCGGACCCCCGCCGGGCTCCTAAATAATGATCTCACGCGGCGTGATGCTACGTCGCATCACGCCGCGTGAGGAAGTAGCTCCTCTTTAGCGGCCAAAGCTCAGAACTCAGAACAAAAAAAACGACGTCATGACAACGACGTCCCCTCCTCGTCCACCTTGCGTCCTTGCTGAAACACAGCGGCTTGATTGGCGGGCGCGGCGTGGCGTCCTGGAAGGTTCTGCATCCACTTTGAGTTCGGGTGAGACGAGAGTGAAGGTTTGAGGCAGATCGTCCGATTTGCAAAGACATCAATCTCTATCACGTCTGCTTTAAGCGATCCTCTGTCTCTCTCTCTCTGTCTCTCTGTCTCTCGCCCCTTGTGTTGCCATCTGTTGTCGATTAATGTGAGTCATGAGCAGTAATTGAAGCATCTGTTCATCCTTTAGTCTGACATATAGCCCCCCTCTCTCTCTCTCTCTCTCTCTCTCTCTCTTGTGAACACACTCGGTTGGTTCTGTCCTCTTTGGTCCAGGTGGAAGTATCTCATCTGCTGGATGGATCCTCAGGACCTTCTTTTCACCCCTTCATGAGGATGAATCCGGCTGACTGAACTGTGACTTTCATCCACTAAAAGTCAATAAGATTCTTTGGTTGGATTTGGGATAATTGCAGAAAATAAACTGATGTCGAAATGAGGCGCCGGGACCTTTTAACCTCATTGATCCGTCAGTGAGTCAAGCTAAACGTAATGATATCAGACCGTGGTGACGATGGAGGGAATCACCGCAGCACGACTATGCTGCAGATTCAGCATCTTTGACTTGTGTGTGAGACTGTCTGGACGCCCCCCGCATGCGATTAGCACGCAGCGTAGCCGCACTAAGCTAACGGGCAGGTGTGTGTGAGCAGGAGGCCGTCGCTTCCTGTCAGTCTCTGGCATGTTTACACACACACACACACACACACACACACACACACACACGCAGAGACTGTATCCGTCTCCAGTGGTCACAGCTCACCAGCGGACGCCGAGGCCTCAGAGAGAAACACACGCCGCCGCCAACTCGGCGGCGAGGCGGCTTGATTATCCGGGCGCGGCGTCCATATGTCGGCCCGGGTCAGAGGGCGAGCTGCTTGGCGGGGCGGGGGGGCGGGGGCTTGGCATCGGTTGCAGAAGCTGCTTCTTATTGCCCGACAGAAGGTGTCACAGTGCTCCTCCGACTAGACGCTGACGGGCTGGAAGGCGTCGCAGGAAGTCAGAACCGTCAAATATGTTCAATGCTTTACAGCGTGAGACGGGGTAAGACGGGTCGGCTCGAGCGCCCCCCCCCTTTGACTTGTATCCACAGCCATTAATAGCTACAGTGAGGCCAGCAAACACACGGTGGGTAACTGGGAATGATGGAGGAGTAACTAGCGACCATTTGTCCCAATCAAATCGCTGGCGCTGAGAAGTGGGTGTGGCTTCTCGTGCAGCTGCGAACGAAACCACCATCACGTAGTTTTTATTGATTCGTCTTGATCCAAACTCCCAACCTCTTCCTCCTCCCGCAGGCCTACTTCCGCCAGGGGGTCGCCCTGCAGTACCTGGGTCGTCATGCCGACGCCCTGGCGGCGTTCGCCTCCGGCCTCGCCCAGGACCCCAAGAGCCTGCAGCTGCTGGTGGGCATGGTGGAGGCCGCCATGAAGTCGCCCCTCGGAGGTACGTGGGGGCACCGGAGGCCGAATGAGACAAAGAGGAGGGAAGACGCAGACGAGCTGAGAGCAAAGAGAAGAATCGGCGCCTCGTGATGAAACATTCACGCGGTAGACTAGACGCGTGTCATCGATCTGCTCACCCCAGTGCTCCCAGTGTGCATCTCCCTGCAGCGTGACCACATGCAGCCTGAGCGGTGCTGCGGAGAGGGCGTCTACTTTTGGTGTTCGGGGGGGGGGGGGGGGGGGGTGGGGGGTCCTCACTAGTGGGGAAAAGCAGATGTTTTGTTATTTTAAGGCCTTAACCCACATTTCCTTTTTAACTCGAGTATCGTCCTGATAGAAGTTGCGGCGCGGTGGCGTGCGCCGTGTTTCTGCAGCATCCCTGTGCAGGTGTGATGCATTGTGGGAGCTCGTTCTGCTGTCCGGGGGGGGGCTGCAACATAAAAAAAAAAGCTTCAAAGCAAGCACGCCTCCAAAGCCCAGACTCCCCGTACGGGGCGTCACCTGGAGCTGGCATGCTGGAGTACGCAGGGGATATGCCTTATTATGACATCATCACTACGGCAACGTTAACGATGTTGGTGTAAATGCTGCCCCCCCCCCCCCCCTCCAGAGTCCCTTGAGCCGACCTACCAGCAGCTGCGGAGGATGAAGCTGGACAAGAGCCCGTTCGTGGTGGTGTCCGTCGTCGGCCAGGAGCTGCTGACCCACGGTTTCCACGCCGCCTCGGTGGTGGTGCTGGAGGCGGGGCTTAAGATCGGCACGTGCTCCCTGAAGCTGCGCGGCTCCGTCTTCTCAGCGCTGAGCTCCGCCTACTGGGCTCTGGGCAACGTGGAGAAGAGCGTCTTCTACATGCAGCAGGACCTGGAGGTCACCAAGACCTTAGGTATGCAGGAGGGGAGGGGGGACGGGGGAGGGGGGACGGGAGGACGGCGGGGGACGGGCGAACCTCACGCGCTCTTCGTCTCTTCCTCCGCAGGGGACCAGCCGGGGGAGTGCCGCGCTCACGGGAACCTCGGCTCCGCCCTCTTCTCCAAAGGCAGCTTCAGAGAAGCGCTCGCCAACCACAGGAACCAGCTGGTGCTCGCCATGAAGCTCAAGGACAGGGAGGTGCTTGGGGGCGGGGGGGGGGGCGGCGACCATGTACATACCTGCGTACGGGGCGGAGGTCTGCTGATGGGTGTGAACGTTGGTCTCTTGATTCTGGGCCTTCAGAGCGTTTTGAGGAATATTTTGTATATTATTCATACAAAGGTCAGAGGTCGGAGGTCATTGGGTCATTTTGGGCTGAAGTGAAATGAATGGAATTGCAGTAATTATGTCTCATACTTGTATTTGTTGTATTGTCACAGATCAGATTGAGTCATCAGCAGAAAAAACGGGTTCAAATATCATTCAAATCGATTACTGATTAGAGATCAACTTC
>NC_135702.1:1546026-1646026 GCF_964276395.1 Gasterosteus aculeatus | reverse complement strand
TTATTTGACGTCTCAGAACCTGAGTGAGCTTCCCCACAAATACTGAGCGGGACACATCTCAATCAATCAATCAATCAATCAATCAATCAATCAATCAATCAATCAATCAATCAGACTCTACGTGTACATCACCTGTCACAGGTTGCGCCTCAAAGTGATTGACTGACGAACGTGGAACCAGAAAAGTCCACTTTCACGCCCGACAGCACGCGATTATTATTCCATTTTTTTATTTCATCTTCCCACTGAAGCTTTTTAATTATTTACTGTTCTGCTCTTGTATCTCACATGTTTTCCGAGCTCACTGGTTATTTATATCTGCATGTTCCAGACTTTAACTTCGGATGAACATTCACATTAATGTTGGATGTGTTGGACGCCAGAGTTGGACGGCGGTCACGATGCAGCCGGACTTTTGTCATTTTAAAACGTTTATTTTTAAATATCTTCTCCTCGTTCGTCTTGGTTAAAAGACAATAACCACCCGGCTCTAAGTCATTAAAAACCCTTCAATGGGATCCTGCCCTCTCAGGCATCATCCACCAGATGAAGGGCGAGTACGAGACGGCGCTGAAGCTCCACCAGGCGCACCTGTCCCTCGCCCAGGAGCTGAGCGACTACGCCGCCCAGGGGCGGGCCTACGGCAACATGGGCAACGCCCACCACGCCCTCGGCGTCTACGACCAGGCCGTCCGCTTCCACCGCCAGGAGCTGCAGATCTCTGTGGAGGTGAGCCCCGGCTCCGCCTCCCTCCCAGGCTCCGCCTCCTGCCCGGAGGCTAAGAAGGACACCGCGGTGACGTCTCTCTCTCTCTCTCTCAGGTGAACGACCGGCCGTCCCAGGCCTCCACGCACGGCAACCTGGCCGTGGCGTACCAGGCGCTGGGCGCCCACGACCAGGCCCTGCAGCACTACCTGCACCACCTGGCCATCGCGCGGGAGCTCCGGGACGCCCAGAGCGAGGCCAGGGCGCTAGGCAAGCTGGACGCCAGGCGCTTCTGTGGGAGGGCGGGGGGGGGTTCCCTAAAAGTCAACTTTAAATTGATTTATTTTTCTTCTTTTCTGCAGCGAACTTGGGCAACTTCCACAGCTGGAGGGGCGAGTACGCCCAGGCCCTGCCGTACTACGGGCAGTACCTGGCCCTGGCCCCCGGCCTGCAGGACCTGGAGGGGGAAGGGAAGGTTTGCCACAACCTGGGCTACGCTCACTACTGCCTGGGGCAGTACGGCGACGCCGTCAGGTCAGAGCCCCGGTTCGTCCGATGGAACCCTTCACGGTGGGGGAGACGAGGACTCGACGATGTCACGCTCTGCCTCTTGTTCCATCCGCCCCCCCCAGGTATTACGAGCAGGACCTGGCCTTGGCGAAGGACCTCCAGGACAAGCTCTCCCAGGCCAAGGCCTACTGTAACCTGGGCCTGGCCCACAAAGCCCTGGGGGAGCACAAGAAGGCGGAGGAGTGTCAGAGATACCTGCTCTCCCTGGCGCAGGCCTTGGACAACACACAGGTCGACGACCGCTTCCTCCTCTGCTTGTTCTTGTTGTTGTTGTTGTTGTTGTGTCCGGCCCACTCTCGAAGCGGTCGCTGACCATGTGGTCGTGTTTGCCTGCAGGCGGTGTTCAGGGCTTTCGGTAACCTTGGCGACGTGTGCGCGTGTCGGGGCGACCTCCCGGCGGCGCTGAGGTTCTACCAGCAGCAGCTGAGTCTGGCTCAGAAGGTCAGCGATCAGAGGATGGAGGCCGACGCCTACTCGGCCCTCGGGTCCGTCCACAGGTGACAAAAGCGGCCGGAGGTCTTTGTGTCGTCTTCTTCTTCTTCTTCTTCTTCTTCTTCTTCCCTTAGCACCTCTTTGCCCTCTTGTCTCCGTCAGGCTGCTCCGCCAGCTGGACGCGGCCTTGTCCTTCCACAGCCAGGAGCTGACGGTGCGCAAGGACCTGGCCGATCAGCAGGGGGAGTGCCGCGCCCTCGGCCACCTGGCGGCCGTGCACATGGCGCTGGGCGACTACGCCACCACCTTCCAGTGTTACCGGGCCCAGCTGGGCCTGGCGCAGGGACTCAGGGACGCCGGCCTGGAGGCGCAGGTCCACGGGAACATGGGCATCACCAAGATGAACATGGGCGTGTTCGAGGAGGCCATCGGCTACTTCGAGCAGCAGCTGGCCATGCTGCAGCAGCTGAGCGGCACCGAGAGCGTGCTGGACCGCGGCCGGGCCTACGGGAACCTGGCGGACTGCTACGACGCTCTGGGGGACCACGAGGAGGCCATTCAGTACTACGAGAAGTACCTGGCGGTGGCTCAGAGTCTGGACCACGTCCAGGACCAGGAGAAGGCCTACAGGGGACTCGGCAATGCACACAGGTACATGAGAAGATCAAAACCCACTTCTCTATAGAACCAGAGGAGCCGCCCCCTGGTGGTCGATAGAGAGAATGCAGCTTTAAGACAGCGCATCGGACCCGGAGGTTCCCGGCGTTATTGACTTGCAGCTGGATCGTAATTATATTTTCGGCTGTCTAGTTTATATGCGAGTAATATTCCAACTATTTTCAATTTATATTTGATCTTTGCTGAGCAAAGGTTTTGTACAAAAATAATCAAGAACTCATTTCATTTGTTTCCTTCTCCCCTGCATTGGGACTGCAGCTGCACTACATCATTTGCATTAAGTCAAATTAATTATAAATGTGTTCTTCTTTTCAGACTAGAATACGAGAACATGTGAACTACTTTTCAACATGTGTTTGTTCCATTAGTCCCTCAGAGGGTCCTCGTGCTGCATTTGACGCCGTAGGCTTTTATTCTATTAGTTTTGTGGGTACATTTATATTCTGTGCGCTCCAATATGTTTGCCAGGAAAACTTTCACACACAAAGTTCCGACGCGCTTTCATCTTAAACGTGCACGTTTTAATTTACCGTCGTAATAATTCTGCCATTGAGAGACGGGAGTAGGGGAAGTTTCAGTACACCTCCTGTGAAACCACAGAAGAAGAAGAGAACGAGAGGAAAGTTGCTGAATTATCTCCACTAGATGTTTCTACTCGTCTCCTCTCTGAGGACACTGGTTTTACAGCCCGCAACCTAAATTATTAACCTTTGCTTTGCTTGAATTGCCCACATGAGGTCTGCGCTTTGGCAGTGGGAAAAAGGCAGTACTGTAATATGTACTTTTAAAATCTACACGCACTTTACTTTTAGTGGTTTTTTTTTAAGATGAAACACAAACGGTCGCGTCCTTCTTCTCACCCCCCTTCAGGTCCATGGGCAGCCTCCAGCAGGCCCTGGTGTGCTTCGAGAAGCGGCTGGTGGTGGCCCACGAGCTGGGCGGCGAGGCCGGGGGCAAGGCCCAGGCCTACGGCGAGCTGGGCACTTTGCACAGCCAGCTGGGCAACTACGAGCAGTCGCTGTCCTGCCTGGAGCACCAGCTGAGCATCGCCCGCGCGGCGGGGGTGAGCGTCCGACCGACCGCCCCGAATATGCCGAGACGTACGTGATGCGCACAGAGCGATGTAGTGAACCCTGCGTTACATGGCAGGATAAACCCCTGGAGGCGGAGGCCAGCGACGCGCTTGGCGGCGTCTACCAGCTGATGGCCGACAACGAGACGGCGCTACAGGTCGGTGCAGACTCGCCGCTGCGCGTGGTTACCGGCCGCCGTTACATATGTTGACACAACGGCCCTCCGTGTTTGAAGATAAACATGGAAGAACAAACGTGAAAATGATATTAAGTATGTTATTAAATTGAAGCAAGCTTTAGCTTAGCTTAGCATAAGGACTGAGAACAGGGGGAAACAACTAACCGGCAGAGACTCAGTGATCTCTGCGAGTAATCCAGCACCGAGCGTCCTGTAAAACCAGAATCTATCATTTTGCAGAGCACAACGTCTTTATGCTAAGCTAACGCCTGTAGGCTCACATCTAGCGTGCAGACGAGATAACGGCGCCTCCTTAAAAGGCCAAACTAGTGCCCTCAGTGACGGCCTCTCCTGCTCCAGTGGCACCAGAGGGCGCTGGACATCGGCGAGCAGACGGGGTGCGTGAGGAGCCAGGGCCGGGCCTACGGGAACCTGGGGCTGACCTACGAGGCCCTCGGCAAGTACGAGCGGGCCGTGGTCTTCCAGGAGCAGCACCTGAGCGTGGCGGCGCAGACCAGCGACCTGATCGGCAAAACGCTGGCCTACGGGAGCCTGGGCAGGACGCACCACGCCCTGCAGAACTACGCCCAGGCCGTGATGTACCTGCAGGAAGGTGAGGAAGCTGCTTTAAAGCAGTTTGTTTGCACATTCAAAAGTTGCACAATTTGACCTCTTGTGTGATCCGGACCAGCAACGAGGCTACGAGGCTACAATGAATTAGCCGCCAATGGACTGATTCACTTGCACATAATGCAGATCCTCACCCAGCCTCCGTTCCACGGCAACATTCTGCAAAGCTTTTTTTGACACTTTGTGTCCTGCAGTGAGGTGACTGCGAACCCATAAATGTTCCAAGAACGTCCTCATGCGCCATTGAACAATGAGCACTTATGTAATAACTGTTACTCCCACCTGAATCCAGAATGTGTCTCACAGCGTTTGCGGTCTGTTTCCGACACGAATCAATAAACTCGGGATGAAAAGCCGGTGAAAAAGTTCCACTTTGCCTGCGCGAGCTTCCCCCTCCGGCGGGTCGTCGTCAATATTCTCGTTTTGATTTGACGTTTCCTCCGACGTGACTTCTCTTTCAAACTCGCTCCCGCAGTCGTGAGTTTTAAAACAAGATTCCTTGTTAGAAGAATAATCCTGCGGCAAAATGGATGAAACGGGTTTAATCGGGCTCAGAGCTTGAAGCGACGACATCCACATCCTCCTGATCTTAATTGATCATTAACTCACCACAACTGCAGTTAACCCCCCCCACAGTGAGAGGGGGCGGGGGGGGGGGGGACTAGATGTTGGATCAGTCTCCATCCGGCCTGATGAGGAGCAATCACGGCCCCTAGCGACTGTGAGGAGGAGATGAAAGGAGACGAGCAGAAGAGAGAAGACGTCTTTGGATTGTGGACGGTGGAAGGAAACAGCAGATGAAAGACAAAAAGGGGAGAAGGAAAGGAAGGAGGATGCAAGGATGGGGGATGTGACCTAAAGTGATTCTGTGAGCAGCGTCTGATCTCCTCCTCTTCCTCCTCCTCCTCCTCCTCCTCAGGTCTGCGTCTGTCGGAGCAGTTGGGTCGCAGAGAAGATGAGGCAAAGATTCGCCATCGCCTCGGCCTCTCGCTGTGGGCCGGAGGGAACCTGGAGGAGGCCCAGCACCAGGTGAGTGTGTGTGCGTGTGTGTGTGTGTGTGTGTGTGTGTGTGTGTGTGGATGCTAACAAGTTTAATTACCAATATTAGTGACATACAACCAACACTAGAATATATCCAGTATGATAATAACTATTCTACCTCATGAACAACGTCTGTTTTTTCTAGTACTCAAATTACACAAATACTTATATACTCTTTCAAGATAAAGGTACTAGTGCACTTTGAAGTACTTTAATGTGAGTACTTCTGTGTACAGGTTGTAACGGTGTGCCGCTCTGTTGTTGTTGTTGTTGTTTACTGTATTGAAGCTGGACATTGAGTACTTCGGATTGTGTATCTGTGTATTTGTACTGCGCTCCGTCTCACCCGGTGTGTGTCTGTGTGTGTCTGTGTGCGTTTCAGTTGCACAGGTCCTCCGTGCTGTTCGAGGCGATCCGTCGGGAGACGCAGCACAGCACCGACTGCAAGCTGTCCCTGTTCGACCTGCAGACCAGCTCGTACCAGGCCCTCCAGAGGGTCCTCGTCAGCCTCGGTGACCTTGTTTGTCCCCACTTATCACATATGTGTGTTAATCCTGTGTGCGTCCTGAGGTGTTAAGCAGCAGAGTCAGTTCATGAGGAGCATTTTGAGAGGTTAAGTCGGGGTCCCCTGCGGGATTTGAACCGGCGACCTTCTGTCTCACCGACGGCTGAGCTGATGGGAATAAAATGCGCGCGAGCTGAGATCCCCTCCGGACCTTCTGTTCCTCATCCATCGCTTTCCTGTGTTGCGCTCAAGGCCGCCACGACGAGGCGCTGGCCACGGCGGAGCGAGGCCGCACGCGAGCCTTCGCCGACCTCCTGGTGGAGCGGCAGAAGGGGGGCGGGCCGGCCGCGACCTCCGACCCCTACGGGCCCGTCACCGTGGAGCACATCCTGGAGACGGTGAACGGGCAGCGGGCCCTGGTGCTCTACTACTCGCTGGCGGGGGGGTTTCTGTACAGCTGGCTGATCTCCCCGGGGACAGGTACACACACACACACACACACACGTAGAACATTCCATAGATAATAGAAATGAATCAAATGTTAATATATATTATTATTTGTTACTTTGTTGTCATTTGTGTTAAAATGATGTGACTCCCTGTGGTGTCCTCTTGCGCCCCCTTCAGGCTGAAACGTGAACCAGCTGTTCACGTCCCTCTCAGTTTGACCTCCGTGACCTCAGGACCCCCCCTTGTGGTTAACTGTTTTAAATGCATTCTAAAGTTTTACAAACTGATTTTAAAGAGATCTTTTTTTTTTTCTCACCGTCCTCCCGACATGCGGCGGCAGGTATCGTGAAGTTCAACGAGGTGTACCTGGGAGAATCCGGCCTGGAGGAGTTCCATGACGCCGGTGGTGGGAGTCCGCAGGGCGGAGGAGGTGGGGGAGGTCCTCTGTCTCTGGATCAGTACATCGGCAACGCCAGGGAGGCTCTGGGCGTGGACAGCCATCACAGCAGGTCGGTCCTTCTCACCGCGTTTGCCACACGTGCACTCTGCTGGCGGTCCTAAGCCCCGCCCCCCTCGTGTCCACCTGGCAGGCGGTGCTCCGGCAGCGAGACGGAGAGCGAGGCAGGAGACCTGTTGGAGCTGAACCACGACCCCACCGGGTACCTCCACATGGTGTCCCGCAACAACCTCTTCAACAGGTCCGGCTGCGACCTCTGACTTGTGAAATATCTCAACAACTGCCGGAGGGAACGATGCAACATTTAACTCACAAAGACAAACCTCCCACTGTGTGTGTGTGTGTGTGTCTGCGTGTGTGTGTGCATGTGTCCATGCGTGTTCCACAGAAGCTGTCAGAGCATGACGAGCCTCTACAGCTCCACGGTGTCTCCGGCGAAAGACGTCCCGTCGTCTCCGCCGCGGCGGCCGAGCGCCCTGAGCAGAGCCCCGCCCCTCCGGGCCCTGTACGACCTGCTCATAGCGCCCATGGAGGGGGTGAGTAGGCCCGCAGGCTGCTTCCCTCCACTGCGCTCACCTCCCTCCTGTAAACCCCCCCCGGGTCTTCCTCTGTCCCCCCCAGGCGCTGATGCACAGCAGTGGACCCGTGGGCCGGCACAGGCAGCTGGTGCTGGTGCTGGAGGGGGAGTTGTACCTCGTCCCGTTCGCTTTGCTCAAAGGCAGCTCCTCCAACGAGTACCTCTACGAAAGGTTCAGCCTCATCTCGGTGCCTTCGTTAGGCAGCCTGGGAGCCGCCATCAAGGTAGGGGGGGGGGGGGTCGGACCCGGGACACCACGAGGGCGAAGGCTCCAGTCTGAATGAAGACGTGCTATTGAGGTAATCGAGATGTATGTACGTGACCCCCGTGTTCCCCCCCCCAGCCGCCGTCCCGCCGCGGGGGGCCCGCGCTGTGCTCGGACGGAGGCTCGGTGGCCGCGGTGGTCGGGGCTCCTCGCCTGCCCCCCTCGGTGATGGACCGCTGGCTGTGGGGCCCGCTGCCCTCGGCCCAGGACGAGGCTCTGTGGCTGGGGGAGCAGCTGGGGTGCCGCCCCCTGGCCGGCGCCGGCGCCACCAAGGAGCGCGTGCTGGCGGCGCTGGGCCAAGCGGAGTGCGTCCACTTCGCCACGCACGTGTCCTGGAAGCTCGCCGCCTTGGTGCTGGCCCCCGGCCGGGAGCACGCCGCCGGGGAGGGGCCGGCGGCGGCTGGGCGGCCGCGCGAAAGGTCGCCGCGCGGCGGGTCGGCGTCTTCGCTGGGAGGGGCCGAGGAGACGAGCGAGGACGGGGAGAGCGCATACGACAGTCCGCCGCTTCACGACTTCCTCCTCACGGCCGCGGACATCCTGGACCTGAGCCTGTCCGTCAAGCTGGTGGTCCTGAGGTACGCCCCCACGCGCCGCTTCAACCTTCCAAACCTTTGACCGACCTTTGACCCCCCCCCCCCCTCGGCCTTTCAGGTTGTACCCAGAGTCCAGCAGCAGGGCGACGGCCGACGGCGTGGTGGGTCTGACCCGAGCCTTCCTGGCGGCGGGGGTCCAGTGCGTGTGCGTGTCCCTGTGGCCGGTGCCCGTGGCGGCCTCCAAGCTCTTCACGCACGCCTTCTACTCGGCGCTCCTCGCCGGCACCAAAGCCAGCGCGGCCCTGACGGACGCCATGAAGGCGCTGCAGAGCAGCAAGCACTTCGCCCACCCGTCCAACTGGGCCGGTGAGCCGAGACCCGACGCGGCAGACTGGCTCCCAACCGCGCGCAGCCTTTAATAATGTGTGTGTGTGTGTGTGTGTGTGTGTGTGTGTGTGTGTGTGTGTGTGTGTGCGTGTGCGTGTGTGTGTGTGGCCCTCAGGCTACATGCTGGTGGGGGCCGACGTGAAGCTCAACAGCCCCATGTCTCTGGTGGCTCAGGCCCTCGCAGAGATCCTGCAGCACCCGGAGAGAGCGAGGGACGCCCTGAGGGTGCTGCTGCACCTGGTGGGACACCGTCAACCGCATATAACACCACCCAGCCACCTGCACCGAGCCTCCGTCAGCTAGCGCCAGCTAGGCTTGGTCTACTTTTTACATTTTACTCCACAGCACTCAAAACACATAAAGCTCCCAATATGTTTTGTTAAAAATGATCAATATTAAGATTTTCTGCTTTCCCTTTTAATCGTTTTAATAACACACAGTCCCCACATTCAAAGTATTTGATGTCAAACCTTTTTATAGTTATTTAAAATTTTGTTGAAATGTTTTAACAGAAGTTTAAGATTCAGACTCGTACGTTTTATTCACATTTAAATAAAGCTTTGAGCTACAATGAAATAAATATTGTCATTATAAGAACATTTTTAAAATGCGCTTATGAAAAAGCTGCTGACGAAATACAACGTTTACTTTTTAAAAACTTTTCTTATGATAAAACCCCCAAATGAGGGTGTCGGGGTCCCCGTGCCGGCCGGTCCCGCCCCCGAGGACCAGGACCGCCGGCGCGTTGACGGACGAGGACGCGGACGCGTTAAATGTCTGCGTCTCTTCCTCCCGGCAGGTGGAGAAATCTCTGCAGCGCATCCAGAGCGGCCAGAGCAACCCGATGTACACGTCTCAGCAGAGCGTGGAGAACAAGGTCTGCTTGTCCCCCCCCCCGCCACACTGTCCCTTTGTCTCCATCAGACGCCCCTCCCCCGCGCACTAACGTCCTCCTCCCTCTGAAGGTCGGCGGCGTCCCCGGCTGGCAGGCGCTGCTCTCCGCGGTGGGCTTCCGGTTGGACTTCTCGGCGGGCGGCGCCGGGCCCCCCGCCGCGGTTTTCTTCCCCACCTCGGACCCCGGGGACCGGCTGCAGCAGTGCAGCACCACCCTGCAGGCTCTGCTGGGTAAGACCCCCCCCTCCCTTTCTGCGATCGCATGCACCTGCAGAGAGACGTGAACCGTGTGCTCGCTGCCCTCAGGTCTGACCCCCCCGGGCCTGCAGGCCCTCTGCAAGCTGGTCACCGCGTCCGAGGCCGGAGAGCAGCTCATCCACAAGGTACGGCGTGCTGCGGGGGGGTCGGGGCCCCCTCGAAAGGCTCACCTGATAGATCCAAACAGCTGACCTGTGCGTTCCTCCTCCACAGCTCCACCAGGTGCTGGTGCAGCTGCAGGCGGGCGACAGGGAGCAGGACTTCTCTCTGGCCCCCGTCCAGGTGGCGATAAGCGTGCAGCTCTGGAGGCTTCCGGGCTGCCACGAGTTCCTGGCGGCGCTCGGTGAGTTAAACTTCCCGCCCGGAGCAGCAGCAGCAGCTGACCGTGAATGTGTAGTTAAGCTCATTGCGTCTCGGTTTGCAATGAAATGCCCCCCCCCTGTGAAGTGCGGTACCTGTGCCCCTCCCAGGGTTGGACCTGTGCGAGGTGGGTCAGGAGGAGGTGCTGCTGAAGACGGGGAAGCAGGCCAGCAGGCGCGTCGTGCACTTCGCCCTGCAGGCGCTTCTCGCCCTCTTTGGTGAGCGTGATGAACTTTAGATAAACGTCTCGTGTCTGTTGACGCTATTTTCTGATTTATGGAGCTTTGTGTCTTCTGCCCCCCCCCCCCCCCCCCAGACTCCACGGAGCTCCCCAAGCGCCTGAGCATGGATAGCTCCTCCTCCCTGGAGTCTCTGTCCTCCTCCCAGTCCGCCTCCCAGCCCCACTCCTTGCCCCTCTCCTTTGGCTGCTACCCCCCCCAGCCCTCCTTCCTGCCCCCGGCGTGCCCGGACAACCTCTCCTGCGACGCCATCTCCGTCTACAGCCTCAGCTCCCTCGCCTCCTCGCTCAGCTTCCTGTCGCGGCCCGAGCCCGCCGGGAGTGACATCATCAGCCAGCGCCCGCACCAGCAAGAGCCGGAGAGGCCTCGCGGCGGCGGGGGCCTCTACGCCTCACACCGCCACTCGGGCGGCCTGCCGAGAGGTCGACCGAGCGATCCCGGAGGAGGAGGAGGAGGAGGAGGCGGGGAGGAGGAGTACGAGGGCTACTCCATTATAAGCAGTGAGCCGTTGGGGCGGGGGAGGAGGGAGTGCGACACGTTGCCCCTGCCCGGGGGACACAGATCCGCGAGAGGCGGAGCCAGAAGGGGGTCCGCCGGGGGTCACGGGTGCCCGCTCACCATTTCCTCCAAGGGAAGCATCAGCACGCCGACGTCGCCGATTAAAGCGCCGCCGCCGCCGCCAAAAGCCCCCAACGGCTCCAGAGCCGAGCTGGACACGTAAGTGTGAGGAGACAAAGACCAGGATGGACTTCAGAGACATCCTGAAGAGACGGACGTTTCCCCTTTTAAAGTCAATTACAGATGTATTACATGTCTCCTTGTATCCTTGTCTCCGGGTTTATTTTGCTTCTTGTCTCCTCGTCTCCTTGTCTCTTGTGTCGTAGTACTTAACCCCTTGTTGGCTTGATGTCCACGTGACTGTGGTCTCTTTTCGTCCCCAGCTGTCCTCCTCGGAGGACGGGGAAAGGGAAGGCGAGCAGCTCGGAGTCGGACCAGTCCAGCACGGAGACGGACAGCACGGTGAAGTCCCAGGAGGAGAGGACGGTGCCGGTGGGACAGCTGGACCCGCAGGAGCTGGCCCAGAAGATTTTGGAGGAGACGCAGAGCCACATGCAGGCCGTGGAGAGCCTTCAGAAGGCGGCGAGGGGGGCGGGGTCTCCCGCAACCGGGGGAGCGCGAGGCTTTCAGCCCTCCGAGAGCAGCGCCTTCAGCCGGCCCCCCAGCGGAGCCGGCCTGAAGCCTCGCTCCTCCCCTCTCTCCCCCCCGGCCCCTCCCCCGACGCGTCCCAAACCCCCGTCACGCTCCTCGTCGCTGCAGATGCTCGTCGTCCCGGCTCCCCCCTCGCCCCCGTCGTCCCTCCCGGAGGCGTCCCTCCGGCTCAGGCCGAGGTATCCAACCTCGCCGTATTCCGGCCACATCTCGCCGGCCCTCTCCTGCTCCTCGGGGGGGTCCGTCTCCGGCCCCTCCAGCCCCGCAGACACCCCCGAACCGGATCGGTCCAAGCGGGACCACAAGATCCAGGCCGTCCACGACTTAAAGACCTTCTGGGCGGGACAGAAACACGAGCTGCCCAGCGCCGCCAGCCTGCTGCGAGGGGGGACCGGTAGGAGGATGACCACGGTCCAGAAGGACGTGCTGGGCTTGCTCCACCTCTCCCCGAGACACGAGCCCTCGAGCAAAAGCGCCGAGGCGTCGAACAGCGACCGGCCGAACGTACGGCAAAAAACGGGGGCCAAGCCGCCGCCACCGCCGCCGCCACCGAAAGGAGGCGTGAAGCTCCCCTCAGGGAACGGATTCAAGTTCCTCTCCCCCGGACACTTCTTCCCTTCCTCCAAATGCTGAGGGTCCTCCTCTGGGTTTGTCCCCTAACACCTTCTGGGTGTTTTTAAGCAACACCTGCTGATCTAAAAGAACTTTAGTGCTGTTTCGTACCGACTGGTTTTTGGTGAAGGGATGTTTTGAATGTGATGACTGTGCCTTCGTTGTGGAGAGAGCTAGAAGGACGAGACAAGAGACGATCTCTGGCTTGGAGAGCATGTGTTCCATGTCTCCTTGTCTCCATCTCTCCACATGTCATTGCCTCTTGTCTCTGTGTCTCCATCTCTCCGAATATCGTTGTCTCCATGTCTCCTTGTCTCGTCCTCCCAGTCTGCCGACTGAGCGCCTTCCTCCTAAATGTTCGCTATACGTTTGTGAGAGTTGACCTGAATTAGATTTTGATTTATGGTGTGTTAATTATGGTTGAACATTGCTGCGATTGATGTTTATTTTGTAAAGTAAGCTGTGTTTTTCCGGTCATTACAACACATTTTATATGAAGATAATTGATGACGAGGGGCAAACCTTTTGATATTTTTTATGAGGATGTGTATGATCATCAGCATGGTACCAAATAACTTTATAATGTACCATTTTGCAGCAATGCCGGACTCCTATATAGAAATATCTGAACATGTGGAAGAATAAAAATGTTTGTTTCCTTCTTTTGTGTTCATAGTTATTCTCTTTCCATACATAATATGTTAGGTCAGAAAATGTCATGGGAAAAAAAGCCTAAAGATATTAAGCCAATTTTTTTTAGAAAAGGTGTTAAAAAATACCAGGTCAAAAAATGTTTGGAAAATAAGTCAAAATATGTTAGGTCTGAAATACATTTTCAAAAAATAAATGTCATGCAAATGAAAAGTCACCCTATTTTAGGTCGAAAAATGTCATGCAACAAAAAATATTCAAATTATCAGGTCAAAAAAGTTAAAAAATAAAAGGTCGAAAAATGTTTTGAAAAAAGGCAAAAAATGTAGGTCAAAAAATGTATTGAAAAAATGTTAGGTCAAAAAATGTCATGGGGGAAAAAAAAGTAAAAAATATATGCTCAAAAGGGTTTTGTAAAAATGTGTTCGGTCAAAAAATATTAGGTAGAATTTTTGTTTTAATTGTCAAAATATGGAACAAAAAAAAAATAGTAGGTCGAAAAATGTTTTGAAAAAAGTCTAAATATATTAGGTCGAAAACTATAATGGAAAAAACTTTTTAAAATATATATAAATAAATATCAATGTCATTAACGCATATCGTTTTAAAGCACTGCAGCCAATCACATTTTTCCTGGAGGGCGGACTGAACTTGTTGATAATTCTAACTGGTGTCCGCTCCCAGTGCGCAGGCGCAGCCCGGGTGACGAAGATGGTGCTTATCAAGGAATAGTGAGTCTGAAGTGTTATTTAAAAACGTATTTTGGTGCATATACGGTCGCGTTTTCATCCGTCCGCCTCCGCATCAGTGGGGAGTAAACACGCGGGTGTCATTTAGCGCTGTCGGTTGCTCGATTTTTCCATTATGTTGTCCGCACGGAACCCGCTCTGAGCGGAGTGGATCAGGACGTGGATAACGGGACACACCGGTCTTTTTTAGGCGTTGCTAGTGGAAGCTAACGTTAGCATCCGAGTTGTAGCAGGCAAAGGGTGTAATTAGCTTATTAACAGGTTACATAAACCGGCATTGCTGGTCACACACAAACAGTCGGCACTTTCAGTTTGTCAGCTCGACTTTAAAGGTTGAAAAATCCGCCTCGACGTCAACGAGTCTACCGAGCTAGCGGCGCGTTATATCTGCACAGCGCCGTAATGTTAAGCTTTTGCTCCCGTGCGCTAGAGATTAAGGTTCCTTCCCTTCCGTCGGATTTACCCAGAATGCTAGCTGCGGCTAGCTTAGCCGCTTAGCCGCCGGCTAACCGCTGCCGTCACTCTTCCCCCCCCCCCCGACAACTGTGTGCGATTTTGGGAGGCACACGTCAATTGCAACGAGCACGACCACAGACGTCAGCGTCACGTCGCGCAATGGGCAGAAGTTAGCCTTCGTTATCGGCCCACGTCAGCCAGCAGTTGTACCCTTCAAGCTAGCTTGAGGTTAAAACGGGACTAGTTGTTCTGTTACCCTGCGGGCGGCTAACGGGCGCACAGCCCGCTGTGTACACACCGAAACGACACACCGCGGGTCGCGGTGCTCGCTAACGGAGGGGCTCGTTCTCATGCAGACTTTTTCCCAGTAATGCTAACTAGCTTTGCTCTGTGGCTAACCCGTGTAGCAGCTCCACATAGCCAGCGCCGGTTAGCCCGCTGCTAAATGAAATCACAGTAATTGCGCTTCGGAGGACCTCCGCGTCTGGTGAAAACGTGCATAGCCTGTTATAACTCCGCATGGTGTGTTTCTGCAGCCCGGGTATCCATCTATAGCCACGTAATAGCACCAGTAATAACGACAATAACTGCACCTTGTATACACTTGAATGAACACAGTGACAAAGTGATACAATTAGCGTGAGACAACACAGTAAATGTAAATAAATATCATCGAGATGATCTTCACCCTGACTTGAGTTTTAATAAAATGGTCCATTTTAAGATTAGAACATGCAGAATAATTTGCTTAGGTTCTGCTATTTACTCGAGGGTATCTGTCAACTATCTTGTGCAATAGAATAAACAACGGATTCGGTACAGTTTGAAGGTTTTGAACATTGTGTCTCGCTTCTTGGAAGTGCAGCTTTTCGTGACAATGTGGAGGCCTGTATGTTGACCTCATAAAGAGAAACACGTGACATGGTGACCAATCAAAGGCACCTGGCAGTGTCGTAACCCGGGGTTACCTGGGTGGTGCTGGTGGTGCTGGTCCTCTGTAGAACTCGTACCAGATCTTCTCCCATGGACGAAAACACCAATTTGGAAATGCTCAAATGTTGTTGTTTTTTGTGTGTTCCTCCAGATGCTGATTCAACTTTATGTTCTTTTTCTTATTCCGTGTGTTTTAGGCAGCGTTTCAAAGTGCACCACACTGAATCGGTTCATTTCTCTCGTAAATAGATTTAGTGCACCGAGCAACATTTTTCAGACGAGAGGAGATCTGCGTCTGCTTCTTTCTGAGCGCGCACAACGAGTTGTAAAGTTACACAACTGAAAAGGAAACCACGTTTAGTGGCTGACTTTGTCCCGCAGAAGCCAAAGTTACAAAGTTCTGTCTACTGGGTCGCGTTATTCATGAATGTCACTGATATCCAGGTCACTGTCACTTCTGCTCTCTGATCAAACCGCTCGCTTATCCGTTTGTCGGTGCGAAACCACTGAGCCAAACGGAGACGAGCGATCAGGCCGCATTGAGAGGATTCTGCAGGCGGCTCTGAGCTCACAGTACCTGTGCTGCAGGTGTCCGTCATGTCTGCAGAGGCCCCCCACAGGGCCGGCTCTTACATAACTCCAGGCAACCTGGACACACTCCGCCACTTGGACTGTGACTGGGCGACCTTCTGTCCAGCGGTTCGGCCCTTTTATAATCCAACCAGGCAATTTCCAGTGCGGACCCTTCGGCTGTAACCCAACGTGTTGGCCGGCGTCGGCACGGTTCGTTTGTTTGTGTAATGAACGCATGCCACTGAATATTATAGACGCAACTCGGCAGGGCTTTTCTGTTCCTGGCCTCAGTGGTACGCACGTTGTTCCTGGCGCGTCACAATCGATTTGTCAACAGCATAATCGAGCACATCGCAGGCGTCACACTTTTTACTCACTAAAACAGACCGATGTACTACAGGGAACATCGCCGAGGGAAGACGGCAGCGACGCGTTACTTCATGTTACAGCAAGAGCTGAACCCACAACCACAACGCTGCACGTGCTTAGTCCACAACATTTCTTAGAATAGAGAAGAGACGAATCTGTCCTTCAAAGACGTTTCTATTGATCGGCCATATCCATCACCTTTGACTTGGTTTGGATATTTTCTCCACGCGTCTTTGTCTCTTTGCTATAATTACATTTCCAGAGCCGTATTCTTCACGTCGTCGGGCCCCAGCGAGCTTCGTCAATCAGGTCCCGTTGAAGTTAAAGGTCCCGAACGTTTGCTCAGGATGACGGTCGATTCCTTCACTTCGTCATTACGCGGTGATATTTAAATACAGGCGGCTCATGATGAGCCGCTGGCTGTGTGAGCCTTCGAGTCAGTGTTTTCATATTGATCGGCATGAATCCTGTTTCCATAGATAACGCCGATCACGCTCTGGTCTTAAGAAACCCTCGTGCATGATTTCATGCTTGCGTTTTGCTGGCTGTAAGCACAGCGATTGCTGTTCTCCTTGTAGTTTAATAACCGCGTGTAGCTGCTCCACAGCGACGTACTGTGAGGGACCAAAGTGGGGGTTCGACGTCAGTTCCTCTTTCTTTTCCCCCCCAACATGGAGTTTATCTACGCGTGCTTCATGCTTTGGGCTTTTTGTGAGGTCACTCGGTGCCATTCGCACGCCGACGGATGGATTTCATGATAAATATGTGGTAATATGAAGTTCCTGGTCCATCAGGCTCTGCTGGTTGGAGCCCAGCTGTCTGGTCCACATCCTCAACGTTTGAACGTCTGCTACTTTCCACAAATGTGTCTAACTTTTTGTTTTGTTTCTCTCTCCACTTCCTGCCCGCCTCGTCCCCCCCGTCTCCCCCCTCAGCCGTGTAGTGTTGCCAGTCTCTGTGGAAGAGGTGAGTGATCGTTGCCCCCCCCCCCCCGTACCCTGTTTGACATCACCGCCGCCTCCGATTGTCGTGCGTATCGCAGCTGAAGCCTAAATGACGAACGCTGGTCCAGTCGCCCTTTGTCTGGGTCACAGCTAACACAACGGCCTCTGTTCGAGGGCGCCGGGGGGGGGCGTTGGCGGAAAGCGAGCTGGACTCGCCCGTGAGCTCAGCCTTCCCGTCATAGCAATCACTTATGTTGTGAAATTGGGCTTTTGTCATCATACATCGGGCCGCTTTCCCCTCGGTTCTGTTTGTTTCCCCATAAACTGCCTCCGCTGTCCAGACTCGAGTGACGACTAAGCAGAAAAACACACAAGGCCTCATTTGAAACCGGTGTAATAAAGAAGTGGAGCCTCTGGTGGCTGTTAGCGGTACCGCGTCCTCCCGAGGGCGGCCCGGTTCCTGCCTCGTCCGGCAAATGGTCTCTTGGATCAGGTCCTGCAGTCTGATGCCGTTTCACTCAGCCGGCGTCCTCTGTCTCCGTCTCTGTCCCAGTATCAAGTAGGGCAGCTGTTCTCTGTGGCCGAGGCCAGCAAGAACGAGACGGGGGGAGGAGAGGGCATCGAGGTGCTGAAGAACGAACCTTACGAGAAGGATGGCGAGAAGGGACAGTACACGCATAAAATCTACCACCTAAAGAGGCAAGTCTGACGGTCCTGTGAGTGTTTGTATTCCTGTGCTACATGTGAACACGCATGCAGCCGTGGTGGGGGGGGGGGGCATTTGTTTTATCGCTCTGTGACCGACATCGACTAGACTTAAAGTATAAATTATTTATAAATACCAGCGTCACACAGCAGGCTCTTGTGGCTTTGCTATTGTCCTTTTGGCCAAGTAACCGGAGTGGGACGGACACCGGAGACCCCCGTCTGGACGCGTTGGTTCGGGTGGGAGCAAACTAGCAGCTGGACCTCCTCGCGTGTTCCTGCTTCGTACGGAAGAAGAAGATCTTTTTTTTTTTTTTTCTTCTCTGATGATAACGTGGCGCCTTCCTCTCCAGCGACATGACGGCGTGCAGCTCGACCTCCCGGATTCTCCTAAATATAAATATACTTTAGTCATTAGACATAATAACTCTTATTAATAGGAGAACTGAACGTGTCCTTATTGTCCGGCGTGTGACTGGTTCTTTGAGGCTGCAGGAGAACACGTCTTGGAGGATAATTAACCATCCTAGAAGAAACCAAATGCTTTAATTCAGCTACACAGGCAGACAAAATGTCCCGCTCCAGATCTGCGGGTGCTTTTATTTCTAAAGGTTTGACTTCCTTCTTCTCCCTCTGCAGTAAAGTCCCAGGTTATGTGAAGATGATTGCACCAGAGGGAGCGTTAGTTTTTCACGAAAAGGCTTGGAACGCCTACCCGTACTGTCGCACCAGTAAGTTGATGCCGGCCAATGAATGCGTTCATGTTTGATGTTGTCTCAGTGCAGTGAGCTAGAGGACGACCGAGTCTCTTAATGGAGGGTGGATGTGTCCTCTGTAGCTTAAACAGTTAGTCAAAGATGATTCACGTCCCGCCGGAGTCCTCCTTTCTGATGCCTATCTTCTCTCCTCCTCCCCCCTCATCCCCCCCGACCCGCCTTCCTCTGCAGTTGTGACGGTGAGTAGTTTACTATTTACGCCTTTTCATTCCCCTGCATGTCTTTGTGTACATGGGCTAACCGTGGAGCTAACCGCTAACAGCAGCAGCAGCATTGTCCATCATTTCATTCAGTCTTTTTATTATTACGTTACTGTCATTCAGCTGACGCTTCAACCATAAGGATACAAACTCAAGGGCAATCTCATCAAATAAGCCGATCTACAACTTGCTTTAGATAAAAGCCATTATGAGTACAATTTTAATTTGTTTAATGTTTTAGGCGAGTCTGAAGAGATCTCATCTTGAGTCTCAAGAAATCACCCGTCACAGAATAAATCCAAATGTTTAGAGGGGGAAAAAAGCATCTGTAAGTCTGATTTGTAAGGTGTTTTGATCACTAATACTAGTATGGTGTGTGCCGGCGTGACGTTACCTACTTACCTCCCAGTACTCCCACACAGCAGCCGACTCCACGCGGGTTAAAGATAGAGCCGAGCAGCGCCGCCGGTGTCGTTTCAGTAGAAACGTCTGATCGGTTAATTGGATTTAGCCGAAGGTTTAAGTTCATCTTCGTCCGTTCGGCGTGTGCGCGAGCTGATGATGATGATGATGCCGCCCTGATTGTGCGTTTTGTCTCCTGCTTTTCAGAATGAGTACATGAAGGACGACTTCATGATAAAGATCGAGACGTGGCACAAACCCGACATGGGAACAATAGAGAACGTGAGAAAAACACAGCTGTGTCCTGGTCCTACGTTTCCCATAATGCAACACAAGCCCCTGTTCATAATGCAGGCTCTCTGTTTGAAATGAATCTCCCTGATTCCATAAAGAGGCGGCGAGGAGTAGAGTCCCATTCGGTTTGCACTCGGCACAGATTTGAATGCGTCCTCGTTTCCTGCCTCCTGGGTCCTAGTTTCACCCGCTTGTCTCTCCCGTGTCAGGTCCACGACCTGGACGAGCAGACGTGGAGGACCGTGGAGGTGTCTCCCATCGACATCGCCAACAGAGACGAAGTCACCCACGGGGTGAGTCGCTGCTTTTGAAGAAAGCTGGACCTTCCTGTTGCAGGATGTCTCCACCCCGAGGAGGAGATGCGTCTCCCAGGGGTCACGAACCATTGGCCACGAGGCCTCACTGAACCGAACGCTGCTTTGAGCCGAGCTCTCATTCCTCTTGATGCAAGTTCAGAGTAAAGGAATGAACTACGCACGAGATCTACAGCTGCACTTCCCTGTAGCCTCACACAAAACTTCCCCCTGTGCCTTTTGGAGACGCAATAATTCAGTTCCTTTCTTCCTTCTGCCACTTCTCCCTTTCACACATTCTGTGGGTGATTGTAATCAGGAATAAAGATGCAGACGGGTGTTTTTTTGGGGTAATGTGCTTAGAAGTAGGGTTCGTTTCCTGTGCCTCGTGCCACTCTGGAACCAGCAGCTAATCAACTCCAGCTTTGGCTCCAGAGTTCAACTCATCAGGCTCCTATTCTAAGGGAGGTTCCTCTAGTCGCTAAGACACGTGACGTTAGCTCGATGCTACGTCGTAGTAACGGCTCAGCTGGGCTAGTTGTACTAGTTCACCGTTCGAATGGGACCGTTTCTTTGAAAGGGGCGTCTCGCGGGTCTCGTGTTGCCTTCATGACCCCACTTTTAACTGAAGGTAATTAAGGCGGCAGCCTCTGGTTCTGCCAGTGACCAGCAGGGGGCGACTCCTCATAGACGTTCTCATAGACGTCTCATGTTTACAATGAAGTGACTCTACTTCATTGTAAACATGAGTTTATGGTCTCAGTCTGTAGTCTCCAGTCTTCTTCATTTAGTAAATCATGGTCCATGTAGAGTCAAACGCACCATACGACAGGGGACGCTTTAGGGCGGGGCTTACTGAGATTGACAGGTCTCTACCAGAGACGTGTATACTGCCTTTGGTCTCTTCAAAGCCCCAATCGGGCTGCATTTATTGAGCCCAGGTCGTTCTGTCTCTTTTTCCAAAGCATGATGATGCTCGTCACCTGTCACTCAGTTGTAGCTAAACGCCAAGTTGCCTGTGGTTTTACATCTTTAAGCAGCCATTAAGCCCGTTTCATCCAGGTGGACGTTTCTCACACGGGCTCCTGTCTCCTAATGACTTAAGTGGATCAGTGTTGAAGCCGGGGCTTAATCTGAACGTCCATCTGGTCTCGGCAGTGCTGATGGATTACAACGGCACAGTGAGCCTTGACCTCTGGGTCAATGTTTTATTTTTCAGACAATCAAATGGGTTTTTAATCTGTATATTAATGCTAAGACAACACCTAAAGCCTCACAGATGTTTCTTTCTGGTTGGTTGACCTTGCCTGGATTGAATCTGGATGGAATATAAATTAGGATAGACATGGTCAAGAAAAATAATAATAATAATAATAATAATAAGAACCAACCTGCTTCGTCCTCGACAGCTTTGAACAGTGAGGTTTGGCAACACGGGGCCTTTTTGTTGGACTAGCGTGGAGCCCCGCCCTAAAGCGTCCCCTGCTTTATGGTCTATTGAGAGACCTGTCAATCAGCATGTAGCCCCGCCCTAAAGCGCCCCCTGCTTTATGGTCTATTGAGAGACCTGTCAATCAGCATGTAGCCCCGCCCTAAAGCGCCCCCTGCTTTATGGTCTATTGAGAGACCTGTCAATCAGCATGTAGCCCCGCCCTAAAGCGCCCCCTGCTTTATGGTCTATTGAGAGACCTGTCAATCAGCATGTAGCCCCGCCCTAAAGCGCCCCCTCCTTTATGGTCAATTGAGAGACCTGTCAATGGTCTGTTTGACTCTAAATGGACAATAATGTACTAAATGAGCATCGTGCTGTATCGAAGAAGACTTGAGACCATAAACTCATGTTTACAATGTTTACTGAGGGAATAAATCAAGAGAGAAGTAGAGTCATTTTCCCATACACGTCTATGGGAGCAGAGGAGTCGCCCCTGCTGGTCACTACAGAGAACACAGCTCCAACACTCGTCTGTAGCTTCTCTCAGGGAACTAATGTTCTGCTTCCATGATGTTTTAGGACTATAAGCCAGAAGAAGACCCGGCCCTGTTCCACTCCGCCAAGACGGGCAGAGGGCCCCTCGGGCCCGACTGGAAGGTACCCGACGTAGACCCCGACGTAGCACCCTGAAAGCCCCGCCAGAGACTAACGCTCTCACCTCCCGTCCTCCACAGAACGAGCTGAAGACCGACTGTCCCTACATGTGTGCGTACAAACTGGTCACGGTCAAGTTCAGGTGGTGGGGTCTGCAGACCAAAGTGGAGAACTTCATCCACACGGTAGGCCTCCTCTCCTCTGGTGTTCATGCGTTTAGCGCAGTATTGGTTGTGTTTCTCACCACGGCCTGCGGACCACCTTCTTTAAATAAAAACTGGAACGCGCTTTGAGCATTTCTTGGGCGGAGAGGAGCACTTCCATCTTCCATGCAGAAGTGTGTTTGGTCTGTCGTGCGTGAGGAAGACGTCTCGCTGAAGGAAGAGACGCCGGCGTTCTGGAAAACAAACACAGGAAACAACAAGACTTCTTCTTCCTTCCACAGCAAGAAAGGCGCATTTTCACCAACTTCCACCGCCAGCTGTTCTGCTGGATGGACAGGTGGGTGGGTCTCACCATGGAGGACATCAGGCGGATGGAGGAGGAGACCCAAAAAGAGCTGGAAGAGGTAAATGACTCCTTCCTGTCCCTCACGCCGGTGCAGTAAAAGTACCAGTGGATCTGTTGCATGTTTACAGACCTACAGAAGCCGGAGGGGGGGGACGGGGGGGGGGCTCTGTTGTGAGTGTTGTGGTCGGACCAGGCGGCCGGAGGCGAGGCGTTTTTTTTTTTTTTTAACCCTTTCACCCCTGATTGCTCCCGATCAGATGCGTCAGAAGGGAGACGTGCGAGGCACCTCAGCGACTGACGTGTAGAGGCCCGTCGCTGTAGGTCACAAACCGAGAGGCAGGCTGAGTAAGTCTCCGCCCCCCCCCCCACCGCCGCCGCCGCCACCGCCGCGGGAGGTGGAGGAGGCTGGGCGGCGCTGCATGGAGCATCCTCCTCCACCTTGTCTCCACTCTATCTTCTCCCCATTGTTCCATCTCGTTCTAACCGCTCTGCTTCCGCTCATCAGCTCACGTCCTGACGTCCTCACTCTGCTTTCTCTTTGTTCGGGGGGGGGGCTGCACGCCGGGGGGGGGCTTCATTCATAAAGTTCCCCATCAACTTCTTCTTGGTATTTCTGCACGGTTGCACATAAAAATCAGGCTGCAATAATGTTAGCATAATGTTAGCATAGCATGTTAATATAAGATTTGACTTCCTGTTTAAAGCGTATTGGAGAAAAATGTGTTTGAGCTTAAAGGACCTTTTAAATCAGATGTTGAATTTTAGAAATTAAATATTTAAAAAAAAGGTATGAAAATGTATAATAAAATATGTCAAACAAAGTGTAAAGAGTAAGTTTATAACGGGTATGTTATTAAGGGATGTACTTTACTGTCGGTCTTTACTGTCTTTGTTTAGCCTTTAAAATAACGTTTGACCTTCAGTTTATCTGATAATGCTTTTAATTGTAAGATTTGGTTGTTGAAATAATAATGAAGCAAGTCGGTCGATAACTTGGACTTTCAAAGCTTTATTTAAACAGATATAAATGTAAAAAGTGTTGCAGCTCTACAACACTTGTCGCTGAGATGTTTGTCCCCCCCCTGCATGCGCTCACCGACGTAAACATGTCCACTGTGGTCTCCTTCTAACTGCCCCCCCCCTCTCTCTCTCTCTCTCTCTCGCCCAGCTGCGTAATACAGGTCCGATTCGAGGCACCAGTGCTGCTCATGAGCAATGAGGCAAATCAACCAAACCCCGTCACGATGATGTCATCAGAGACCACGATGAGGAGGGGCCCCCGGCGTTGCGTCTCCTCCCCGTCTCACATGATTCATTGGGGGGTTTGATGATGAAGATTGGTTAACAGTACTGTACAGATTCTACCCCGATCACAAGCCTCCTGGTCACTACAGAAAACACATGGTTTTGCATATAGATATAAAAATGTAATGTAAAAAAAGAAGCCCCCCCCCCCCCCCCCCTCTTTGCACAGAACGTAACTGACCTGATGTGTAATCGTTAGTTGGGCTTTTGTTCTTATACAGACGTGTGAACCGTGACTCAAAGTCGAGCCTTTTAAATTATTTACAATGTTTTTAGCTTCCCACAACAATTGGTATGAGAAGACCCCCCCCCCCCTCCATCCCACCCCCATCCTTGTATTATAACCACCCTCCGCCCCCCCAGGATTGCCTATACTCCTTCCTGGTGAATCCCCCCCTCACCCCCACTGCGGTCTCACTCATGTCTTTTCTTTTTATGGATTTGTCATCATGTCGCCCCCCCCCCCCTCCTCCGCCCCCCCTCCATCACGTGTGCATGTGGACAACAGCAACTCCTCGCTCAACTGTCACTGCATGCGTGCAGTCGCTGCAGTGCAGCTTTCTCTCGAGTGGTGTGCGTGTGCGTGTGCGTGTGCGTGTGTGTGTGTGTGTGTGTGTGATCAGCTGCCTTGGCTCTTAACGGACGTCGCTCTGGAGGTGGAGGTGGAGGCTCCTGCGTGGCCTCCGTCACTAGCAAGCCGTCGCTGCATGTCTTTCCTCCCCCAGGAGGGCTCTAAAAAACCTCCACCCGAGCTTCTTTCTTTTGCTTTTTAAAACTGAAACTAAAACAAACGAGAGCATGAATCAAGGACGTGTTTTTCCAAAGTGTATATTAATCAAACCACCGCTTCCTGTCTGGACTGACGGTGTTTGTCGTAGTCGAGGACCGACGAGCGTTCTGCACGTGTCCAGTTCTTTTTAATCGTTTCATCTTCCTGTAGGAGAGTCGGTCCGATGGCTTTGGGCCGAGACGTGTGTGCGTGTCTGTGTGCGTGTGTGTGTTGGACCGGTGTTCTTCGTGCGAGGCCCGTTGTAGAAATGGACACGTTGTGCGTAGCCGCGTCGGGTCCGTCTGAGTCGTCTGTGCTCGAGGAAAAGTTTCTTTAAAAGTAAATCACTAAATGAGTCCGTCTTTGGATCTGCACGCTCAGCAGCTTTTATTTCCTTCTGCTCTTTAGTCTCGGTGGTGTTTGATCGTTAGAAGCTCTTGAGGAGCGTCGGAGAAGAAGGGAAATCCTTTTTTTGATGTTGTTTTTGCTTTACGGGGGGGGGGGGGGGCTCTTCCCTCTGGATCAAACCGGACCGTGTGATGTACAGTACGGGATCACTTCTACGAGGGGGGGGGGCTTAGTGAACAGGTGGAGTCAAATACTGCTGTCTTTATTGTGATCATGAACACACACTCGCAAAATCTACTGTTTTTTTCTTTTATGTTTTCATTTTGAAAGACAAAGACTCACGATGTACTCTGTTTTATTCTTTTCTGACGAGGCGACATTCAGGGGAATTGGTAGTGAATGTAAAACAGTTAGTTCATGTTTGTTTTGTTTTTTTCACGGCTCCCGCGCTGTGACAGAAGGTCTAGACAATGGAACATAACAGAATATCTAATAAATTTGATCAAATAAGAGAATCAATGTGCCGTTTCCTGGTTTTCTTTTTTTTTTTTTCTTTTTTTTCTTTTGAGGTGATTATTGACTTTTTCATGTTTGCTTTTAATTCTTCACGACATCTCTATAAAGAAATCACTCGTGATTCGGATACGTAATATTATTACATTATTATTGTTTCAGACGTTTCAGGATCAAATTAGATTCAATATGAAAAACGTAAAACAAAAAATGAGCAGCAACTTTATAACATTCCTGCAGAAAATCTGCCAGTGGGAGATGAA
This sequence comes from Gasterosteus aculeatus, assembly GCF_964276395.1. Classification (NCBI taxonomy): domain Eukaryota; kingdom Metazoa; phylum Chordata; class Actinopteri; order Perciformes; family Gasterosteidae; genus Gasterosteus; species Gasterosteus aculeatus. Next base: position 1,620,834 of record NC_135702.1, on the reverse strand, counting down.
GCTAAACTCTAACATGTATTGATTTGTTAAATTAAACTTCTCTACCAGTGAACATAAAGAAACATTAGTGAAATAATGGATCGAAAAAAAGTATAGTAATTATAATACAAGCATTGGTGTGGTTAAACAGCACTTGTATCTTTCACAGTGAAAGTATTATTAAAAAAAACATCAAAATCTACAGTGATATGATCGCGTGGTTTTTATTGCACCTGAATGGAAAGTAAAGCACAAGTAACTTAGATTTCACATGAGCACAGTAACCGTAAATTGTTAATAAAATACGTTTGTACTTTTTGAACGCAGTCTTTCTGTAGGTCTGTGGTATTTCTACTTGGTACTTGTCTGCATTGTGGTATTTCTACTTGTGTCTGCATTGAGGTATATCAGGAATCAGGACTCATTTATTGCCAAAATATGTCAGACATACAAGACATTTGTATTGGCGGTTGGTGCGTGACAGTAGACAGTGTAACAAAAGACAGCAGTGCACAAGTAATACAGTAAAATGAAATGTTAATGCAATGGGTTCGTAGAATAAGGCTATGGTTTAGTATAAAACAAGAGAATAAAGTTAACGTTAAACATTTAAAATATTAAAAAAGTTGAAAAATATTAAGCATAAAGTGCATAATCGAACAAGTGACGAGTGACGACAAAGGTACTTGTCTGCATTGTGGTATCACGGATCGGAACAATGAGCATTTCCTCCACCACAGACTGAATACATTTGATTTAAACCCGTGCGCCTCGCCACGCAGCTCCCACTGCGCATGCGCGACCATTTCCCCACAGCAGGTAAACTCCACCATGGCGGCGCGAGGCCATGTGCAGGATCCGAACGACAGGAGACTCAGGCCCATTTACGGTAAGCACTCAATGGACTTTTACACGTGTTTGGGACGCGTCCCGCGCGCTCCGTGCCGGCGCACGGCTGTTAAAGCGCGAGCTTTTGTGAGTCAGTGGAGCGCCGATGCGGCCGCACCATCTGCGACCACGGTGTCTGCTGCCCGCATCGCCCGATGACAGTGCACCTTACCCGGGCTACCAGCGAGCCGGGGTACGGCATGGCTGTGTGGATAAAAAAAAGAATACAAAAGAATACAACTTGATTCCCCTGTTCCCCGGTGCAAAACCGGTAGACATTACCGTTCTTGTTAAAGCAATGAATGAAGCAGAGCGTCTGTCGTCCGGTTTGTGTTGATTCTCAAAGTCGAACTCCTTTTTTTTTTTTTTTTTGCTAACGGTCGCTATTTGACAGCTAGCTAACATGCTAATCTGTCAGCTAGCCCGGCAGTTAGCATAGATTAACTGCAGGGTATGTTTAAAAACAAAAGTTGTTTACTAATGTTGTTTGTGTGCCTCTTGTTGAAGAGCAGTTCCGTTGTGGTTCGCTGCTCGTCTCCGGTCTGAGGGTGGACCCTCTTTGTAGCTAGCTAACTGTTAAACGGTTAGCTCCCAGCTAGCGTCAGGTTCATAATAGTGTAAGGACAATGCTTCAAGCTAACTCCAGTTAGCTAGCTAGCATGGAGCTGTCACAGCTCGCGGAGCTCTCTATATAGAAGGGCTGATAAATAATAACCCTTGTATAATACCTGTATTCACATCAGGTACTAATTTGACATTAGTTCATTCTTTGTGCACGTTTTTAAGTTTCAAAAGCTTAATGTTACTTACACGCAAACATTTACTGAAAGTACGGAAAGTAAAACTACTTATTGCATGTGTGTTTATGGATATGCACACACACACATAATCTCTACTGCATTAATGTATCACCTTTTATATCATATCTAGTTAATACTTTCATCATATTTTTTTGGAGCATCATGTTTGTAGAACCTCGTATCTCTAACAAGAACAAACAGCCTCTTTCAGCTTAGTGAAGATGGTTTCCAGTGGATCCAAGTGGCTTTTTCTAAAGTTTATTTAGCTGAAGAAGCAGGAGCGTGGCCTCACAGAGGAGTCCTTCATCCTTCAGCTTATCACAAGCTTCCATCAGCAACACATCTGGTGCTGCGTGGTTTTACCAGGACAGGAACAGGATGGAGAAAGGACATCTGAAATGAAATGACAGTTATTATCATGGCCAGTGTAGTAAGACAAACGCAATCGGGGACAATATACAGTACAATGTTTGTCTGACGTGTGGTGGAGGAGAAGTGGGGCTGGAGCTTCGTGCGTTGGTGAACTCGTGGTTCTTCGGTTTGACCGGAGAGAATAGACATGACGTGTCCACGGCGTCCCGTCTGGTGGAGTTAATTTAGTCCCCCAGCTGTCCCGTGGAGGCCAAACCGACGTGTCTCCGTCTGCATCCGCCCGCAAACTAACAAACCGTTTAGAAAGAGTTACGATGAACTTTTAAATATGTCAAGGTTTGCAGATTGTTTTCATGATTGAATAGTTGTGTGTTGAGCATAAAACGATGCAGAAAAATGTCTATTACAATAATATAAAGACAAAATACTTAAATTTAGTAAGACAAAGAAAACCCTCACAACACTGAAGCAGGAAGCATCTGCTGTTCTAGCTCGATTTTGACTTAATTGTAATTTTGTATATTGATTTCAGTCAATTGACCTCCTGTATTTACTCATTTTGTTCCAACTTGTATATAAGATGAATTCACAGGTAAAGTCTACTATCGCCATCTTTCATCTGATGATGATGTCCTCCTGATTCCCCAGATTACCTCGATAATGGCAACAATAAAATGGCAATACAGCAGGCCGATAAACTGCTGAAGAAACACAAGGACCTGCACTGTGCCAAGGTGGGTGACCGGGGGGCAATTCTTCTCCACACGAGTGTCCAGTTGAGTGTTTGTTTCCTGCTGATGGCAGACGTCTGTGTGGATGTAAAACTACAGACTACTTCGTTTTTGTCTCGTAAACTTGTTGGATATTTCTACGAATGAATAGAGGAAGCTTTTTCTCTTTTATCGACCATTTGTGACTTAACAGACTTCAGTTCTAGGCCGATTTGTGCTCCTTGGTACGCTTTTGCTTGAATAACGTCACCTCAAACCCCTGATTAACGTAACTTTATGTTGGTATGAATCTCTATAAGATCACTTACTGTAACAGTCCTGAGAAAGGTGAAATATTCACTTGGATCAGCGATGTCAACGGTTCGCCACAGAGTGTTCTTGAGCGCTTCCACATGTCCGTCTACCGCTATTCGCCTCCACGTTCAGGTCCTAAAGGCCATCGGCCTTCAGAGGACCGGAAAGCAGGACGAAGCTTTCACGTTGGCCCAGGAGGTGGCCACCCTCGAGCCCACGGACGACAACTCGCTACAGGCTCTGACTATTCTGTACCGGGAGATGCATCGCCGTGAGTAGACACACACACACACACGCGCTCTGTAACGGTGGATGGCTGCGCGCTGAATGCCGTGCCGATCGCCCACAGCGGAGTTGGTCACCAAGCTGTACGAGGCTGCGGTGAAGAAGGTTCCTCTCAGCGAGGAGTACCACTCCCACCTCTTCATGGCGTACGCCCGCGTCGGCGAGTACAAGAAGATGCAGCAGGTGAGAGACGCTGGCGTCCGTGCACGTGAACCCGTCTGCACGCGTGACTGACAGCTGTGGCTTTTGTGCTCTGTTGGTAATGACAAACAATGAAAACACGAAAGAAAGATGGAGATGTAATGAAGAGGATGTTGATGGCTTCATCTTGGCCCTTTACAGGCAGGAATGGCCTTGTATAAAATCGTCCCCAAGAATCCGTATTACTTCTGGTCCGTCATGAGTCTGGTGATGCAGGTATGGGCCGATTTCTTCTTTTGTCTTAGTTTCTATTTCCCCAGATGTGGAAAAAACGCTGTTTTTTTTATTTGTTCAGGCCATCTCAGCACAAGATGAGAAACTGTCCCAGACCATGTTCCTGCCCCTGGCTGAGCGCATGGTGGAGAAAATGGTCAAGGAGGAGAAGATCGAAGCAGAGGCAGAGGTGAGTAGAGGGACCTCAAGGATTTTCATTTAAGTTTAAAATAAACTATTTAACCCAAAGACCCTTCGGGTCGGGGGTTTTTCTTCCAGTTTCTCTCTGTGGTTTATTGCTGCAACATAAAAGTCCTCTGTGCAAACAGAACCATGACAAAGTGAAGAGAACTCGCAGTTCTTCAGTGCAGAATAAGAAGAGTTCTCACCTCAAAAATAACACGAGCTTCTTCTCTGAGGATTTCCCGGAAATCAAAGCTTCTTGTGTTCTGGATCATTCGGCTCAGTTTTACAGCCGTCTCTCCGTGTTCCTCTGTGGCTGCAGGTGCAGCTGTACTTCATGATCCTGGAGCGCTTAGGAAAGTGTGTGGAGGCTCTGGATGTGATCAGGGGCCCTCTCGGTGGTGAGTGTCCGTTCCTCTACCTTCTTTATGAAAAACTTGCTCATGAGCCAGCAGGCGGGTTCTCTTCTGGAATAACATCCTCCGTTCAGTATTTGTAGCAAAGCAATGTGGAGCAGGAAGGAATAAGCACGTTTTGAACACCTCAGAAGGGCTCATGGATCCAATGTCCCCCAATAATCTTTATAAAGTGTGTGTGTGTGTGTGTGTGTGTGTGGTCCCACAGAGAAGCTGACCAGCGAGCTGCAGAGCAGAGAGTCCAAGTGCATGATGCTCTACCGGAGGCTGCAGCGCTGGCCGGAGTGCAACTCGCTGGCTCACAAGCTGCTGCTCAAAAAGTCAGTACCGGGTTCAGGAGCCGGTTGTATCTCTGAGCGAGGGGGGGGGGGGGGGGGGCAGACGAGACCAACCCGAGTGTTTTGTGTTTCCAGCCCTGACGACTGGCAGTTCTACCCCTCCTACTTTGACTCCCTCTTCCACCTGATGGACCAGTCGTGGAGTCCTCCTGAGGACGGAGAACAGTGAGTCCAACGTTTAGTTACTGGAGACGTCTACACCTGACAGGAGCTATTAGTAATTAATACATATAATGACTAATACATCCATAATGACTAACTTCACCGCGGTGTATCTACGAGCCACAGCGATAAGATGCAGTTGGTTAGGATTCCATACATTGCAATACTATAAGGTGATGTATAGAATCTTTAGTCTGTGTGTCCGTCCCCCCCCCCCCCCCCCCCCCCGCAGCTGTCCGGAGGGTTCGGTCCACCACACGGTTGCCGAGGTGATGAGGTTCGTGGAGGAGAGGATCACCGGGGAGGACGGCAAAGACTCGCGCTCGCTCCGAGGACCCTACTTAGCTCGGCTGGAGCTCATGCACCGACTGAGGGAGAGGGGCCGTCCTGAAGAAAGGCTCCTAGGTAAAAACACCGCTCTCTGCCCCCCCCCCCGTCCCGCCCCGCTCTCTGTACTGCTGCTTCAGCCTCTGTGTGTTTGGCTTTAAACAGGTGACCCTCTCGAGCTCATGGTGCAGTTCTTTGGGAAGTTCGGAGACAAACCCTGCTGCATCACCGACCTAAAAATATACCTCCACCTGCTCTGCCCCGACCAGCACGTGCAGGTGAGCTACGGCGTTGTCGTTGAATTGTGACGCGGCCGGTGCGTCCTTTTCTTTTTCTCTTTAACCCCCCCCCCCATCCCCTCTTCTTTTCCCCTCAGTTCATCAACCGTCTGGGCGAGGCGGTGCCCCTGGGCCAGCAGGGGGACGAAGGACTCTGCTTCCCGGAGGACACCAAAGCGATGCAGAGGCACCTGTGCGTGAGCCAGCTGGGCCGCGCCCTCGGGCTGCACCACGCCCTCGACCCCGACGGGAAGCTGCGCCTCATCGCCCAGCTCAAGGCTCACTATCGTCACGGGCTCAAGTTTGGTGAGAGCAGCCTTTTTAATAATAATCCAAATGTTTTCACCTGCGGTGGATCGTTTCCGTCGCAACTCGTTAGCATGTGGAAACCGGCAGCGTTTCGGCCGTTTCTGCTCACTGAACGCGGGACGGAGTCGGCTCTTTGTTTACTTTGTAAACCTCCTTCAAAACACCGGTTTAGGTCCGGCTGTGATTGTCACACTATGAATAGTAAATATCAACCTCGACCTGCACGTTGCAAGTTAATTCACAACCATCGTAGATCTTGAGCTTCAATATGTTTAAAAATAGAATCCAAGACGTGCTGAAGTTAAACTAAATTTAGGGCTAAACCTGAAATATTGGATTCATATTTCAAAAAGTTGCTAATCAAATTTCAGTACTGAGGAACGTTTGAGACAGCGTCTTAAATACTGGTGAAGTTTGTTTGAATCCTCTTTAAATGTTGCATTGACATGGAGATGCTGTAGGACACGTTTCCGAGGGTCTTTTTGTTCTTCCTTCTCAGGGACAAACGCGCTGAAGACGGAGCTGCAGTTCTCCGACATGTACTGCCTCATGGCGGCTCACGTCTACGTGGACCTGTGGAAGGAGACGGGTGAGTTCCTCCTCTCCCTCGTCTTCCCTCTGCTCGCCGCGTCCCTGAGCGGCTTCTCGTCGTTTGTGCCGCAGGCGATGACAACATGGTGTGGCGGTGTCTGGGCGTCCTCCAGGAGGGTTTGACCCTCAGCCCCTCCAACGCCCAGTTCAAGCTGCTGCTGCTGCTGGTCTACTGTCACCTGGGGGCCTTTGAGCCCGTGGTGGACCTGTACTCGAGCCTGGATGCCAAGCACGTGCAGCACGACACCATCGGGTCAGTAAACCTGCTCCAACGATGGAGCTTCACAGATGCCGTTAAATGACAGCTGGTTTTATTGCTGCAAAAAGGGACGAAAGGGCTTAAATCTGACGCATTGAAAAGCCGGTTTTCTTCACACAATCACCAAAGCTACATAGTTGAACATATCCAGAAGCTGCAACTACACTCATCTCTCCTGGTGGTCCTTGAATTGTCATAATATGTGACGTGTTTCTTCTGTGATCTGCAGGTTCCTGCTGACGCGTTACGCTGAGTCGTTGGGTCAGTTCGCTGCAGCCTCCCAGTCCTGTAACTTCTCCCTCAGGTTTTTCCACTCCAACCAGAAAGATGTGAGTCCGTCTCCATCCTTAAATCCTGCTCGCTCAACATTTTAAACTAACCCTCAATGTGCCCCCAACCCCCACCCACCCCCCAGACCTCAGAGTACATCATCCAGGCGTACAAGTACGGAGCGTTCGAGAAGATCCCAGAGTTCATAGCTCTCAGGAACCGGTTGAACCAATCGCTGCACTTCGCCCAGGTGCGCACGGAGCGGATGCTGCTGGACCTGTTCCTAGAGGCCGACATGTGAGGAGCCGCTCTGAACCGTCGCCCGCCGCCACCGCCGCTGCTTTCATTCACTCCCCCTATTTGTCTTCCAGCGTGTTGAGTCTGGAGGAGAGTGTGAGGGCCATGTCTCTGTCTCCAGAGGAGGACGACATCCCCTGGGACACCATGAGGGACAACAGGGACCTCACCGTCTTCACCAGCTGGGACCCCAAAGACAGGTCGGTCCCAAGTTCTGTGACGTGCGTGTGTGTCGTGGAGGTCGACCAGCAACTCGTCACATTTTGAACCTCCTCCCCTCCGCAGGGAGCTGACCGAGGAGCACCGGCGGCGCTCCCTGGAGGAGGAGACCGTGTGGCTGCGGCTGCGCTCGCTCACGCTGCGCCTCCTGGCCTCTCTGGCCTCGTCGGGGCGCGCGCCCTCGCCGCAGAACTCCGACACCACCAACGAGAACGGAGTGGGAGGCGGGAGCTCCGTCCTCGGCGGGCTGCTCGGCCAGCTGCAGCTCGCCCTGCAGACGGCGGCGCAGATAGCAGAGAGACGCACGCAGGTAGGTGTGTGTGTGTGTGTGTGTGTGGAGTCTTTGGTGAAGGTGCGCTCCATTTGCTCACCTGTCCATGGCGTCTATGCATTGTGCCTAAATTTGGTTCACAAAAAGTTTTTTTTTTTTTTTACGTGAATCTACTTTTATTCTGTTGTTTTGGGGGAAGCCGCTGTGATTCAAACACTCCTGGACCACAAAACATCTCACATGCCACCACACGCTTTTCTTCTTATTCCCTTTTGAATGGTTCTTACTTGCCCTCCAGTATCCATTCCTGGGCCCCCCCTCCACCCGCCTGGCCTCGGCCCTGTCCAGCGGGAGCTGTCAGTGCCAGGCGGCGGCCCTGCAGCTGTCGGTCAACGTCCAGGAGCTGGAGGACGTCGGCCTCGGTGAGCAGAGACGTCGGGGGGGGTTTGAAGCTGGTCGATGCATCGGTCGATTTTTTTTCACTCACCGCTTCCTTTTCTTTTGCTCTTTTTACTCCCTCAGACGAGTCGTCGGAGCTTCAGACCCAGATCTGTAACGGTTTCAAATCATTAGTAGCTCAGCTTCAAGGTGAGAGTCCTCAACGTCCAACTGCAGATGTCTGTCCGAGTCCGTCGCGCCTCATCTTCTCTTCCTCTCCCCCCACAGAAATACTGAATAGATGCAAAGGGGATTTCTTGGAAATGAAAGAGGGCAAGTTAAAAACCCGGCCCTCCTTACTAGAAAACCTAGTCTTCTTCGTTGAGGTGAGAAAAATCTCCACGTGGTCCCTACATTCTGTGTGCTGCACGTGTGCTCCGGTTAAACGAGGCGGCCTTTGCTCCCCAGACGGTGTGCGTCGTCCTGTGGACGGCCAGCCACTGCGCCAAGGTCCTCCGGCCGCTCAAGACCAGTCTACAGAAGAAGAAGAAGAAGAAAAAGGACGCAAACACGGCTCTGGTGCGGTTCCTCTGCTTTTGACCCTCCTGAAGCAGCCTGACATGTCCTGACCGGATGCTTTGTGTCCCTTTTTCAGCCGGCGGTGGTGTGTGGCTTCCAGGAGCTGACGGGGGGCTTGCAGGACCTGCTCACCCAGGCGTTGGAGTTTATAAAGGGGCAGGAGACGGGCATCACCGCCCTTAAGCTGGCCGGGTTGAGCTTGGAAGGACACACACAGGTGAGTGTGGACCAGACGGCAACCTTTTTGAGACGTGAGGTTAAAGCTGCGTTCTCTGTAGTGACCAGCAGGGGGCGACTCCTCTGCTCCCATAGACGTCTATGAGGAAATGACTCTACTTCTCTGTAGTGACCAGCAGGGGGCGACTCCTCTGCTCCCATAGACGTCTATGAGGAAATGACTCTACTTCTCTGTAGTGACCAGCAGGGGGCGACTCCTCTGCTCCCATAGACGTCTATGAGGAAATGACTCTACTTCTCTGTAGTGACCAGCAGGGGGCGACTCCTCTGCTCCCATAGACGTCTATGAGGAAATGACTCTACTTCTCTGTAGTGACCAGCAGGGGGCGACTCCTCTGCTCCCATAGACGTCTATGAGGAAATGACTCTACTTCTCTGTAGTGACCAGCAGGGGGCGACTCCTCTGCTCCCATAGACGTCTATGAGGAAATGACTCTACTTCTCTGTAGTGACCAGCAGGGGGCGACTCCTCTGCTCCCATAGACGTCTATGAGGAAATGACTCTACTTCTCTGTAGTGACCAGCAGGGGGCGACTCCTCTGCTCCCATAGACGTCTATGAGGAAATGACTCTACTTCTCTGTAGTGACCAGCAGGGGGCGACTCCTCTGCTCCCATAGACGTCTATGAGGAAATGACTCTACTTCTCTGTAGTGACCAGCAGGGGGCGACTCCTCTGCTCCCATAGACGTCTATGAGGAAATGACTCTACTTCTCTGTAGTGACCAGCAGGGGGCGACTCCTCTGCTCCCATAGACGTCTATGAGGAAATGACTCTACTTCTCTGTAGTGACCAGCAGGGGGCGACTCCTCTGCTCCCATAGACGTCTATGAGGAAATGACTCTACTTCTCTCTTGATTTATTCCCTCAGTAAACGTTGTAAACACGAGTTTATTGTCTCGGTCTCTAGTTTCAAGTCTTCTTCAATTCAACATGATGTTCACGCCCAATGCAGTTTTCTCTAAGCTGGCCTTGACGGGAGGACTGATGTCATGTCTGATGTCACTTCCTGTGTTCAGGACGAGGAGGCGTTTACCAAGGCAGCTACGGACAAAGTGCAGAGCAGTTACCTGCGCTCGCTACAGGAGGCAGGAGATCTGCTCAGGAAGAGAGCCGAAACTATAAAGAGCCTCAAGATCTGACCGCCGCCGCCGCCGCCCGTATAAAGATGACTCTCTACACCCCCCCCCCCCCACACACACACACACACACACACACACACTCTGTCAGTTAACTAGGAGTCTACAGCTCTAAAGTACAGTCGTCACTCACCTGCTTCCTGTCCCTGATGTTCCTCCACTCGGCGTCTGTGACTCAATCTGGATCTTTGTTGTCTCGTCTTTCCCCTCGACACACACACACACACACACACACACACACACACACACACCTCGGGTACCTCTGCAACTCTTCTAGCACACAAAGCTTGTAAGTAAACTCATGACTTTATACAGCCATCAAAAGTTAAAAAATGAGGAATAAAAACATGCTTTTTTTCATTTTTAAGAAATGCACAAAAAATGAACTTGGGCAAAGTTAGCAAATACGAATAAGCAGTTTTAGATGTAATCTAATACATTATTGTATATAGCAAAGAACAACCACCATAACTCATAAGATTATGCATTAAGTTTCTTTTTATTCCTTTTTTTTCTGGTAGAACAAAGCGCGCACACACACACACACACACACACACACACACACACACACGCTGGGACTGTTAACACTACGGAGGAAGTTGTTTCAATGTGCTGCTCTTCCAGCTGTTTCTGTCCACGAAGAGAAAACACAACTCACTCAGACTGAAGTTACACAATCTTTGTCCTTTATTTTAGTTTTTGTCGTTGCTTTGTGCATCTTGCGTGTCTCTTTTGGAAGTGGAACCACCTGTGTAGTTGCAGCATTATAAAGAGCAGTAGTGGAGTCGGGCCGTTATCTTTTTATTTTTGAAGTCGGAATTCTGTTTCTTTTCCTTTTTTCCCATCACACCAGGAGAAGTTCATCTTAACACGACGTCTGTGATCGCACAAACTCAGCAACTCGTCTCAAAGACACACTCCTGTGAGACCTGCTGGTTAATATTTATTTAGGAGAGCAAGATCCACACAAGTGCGTCAATGATGCCATCTGCTTGAATGGTGGTTTCGGGGGCGTTATTTTTTTTAAGTGATCTCGATGTTTTTCTCCCCGTTTCATGGCTCTCTGGCGCTGCTTCACATTTCAGTCCTGGTTGATTTAAGAGTTTCTATTCAACTGTAAGCAAATTTAGGCAGCATCCAAAATTCCAAACTAATGCGATATGTTTTTAGAAATGTCCACATTGGTCCATTTTTTCTTTTGTGCGTTTCTTTTTTTTTTTCCCCCCAGACTTCAAAGTAGTCTAGAAAAATACACCTTCATTCCCCAGAGGGTCAATCAGCGTTGTGTTACTGATATTTAAAGATAAATCTGACAGATTGTGTCACTAACTAGGTTTAAAAATCAGAAGTTTGTTGTTGTAGTTCTCAATTCAGCCACAAGAGGCTTCAGTCTCCACGTGTTCCCAATAGACTAAAAACATTCCTTTCTTCAGGTTGAGTGATTTTTATTTACTATCTTGTGTTCAGAGTGTGTGAAGAAAACCCTGTTTTTAGTCTTTAGAACATTAACACTTTTTTGTGTTTACCTGCCAAAACTTTTAATTTGACCTGTTTCACAGCTGATGTAAAATAATGTTCTTAAATACTAAACACAATTTCGAGCAAAGTTGTAACCGTGAGTTCTCTCTCACTTGACCCTCTGGGCCTCCGATGATGGATTATTATGGGATGTCCTGTCAAACAGACGTGTTTGTGATTCACAGACAAACTTTGGACCTAGTTGTAAATAGGAAATCAAGGCAGCAGAACGCTGAAAGAATGTTTGATGTGTTTTTTTTTAAATAATCAGCTGCAGTAGATGTGTATGACCCCCCCCCCCCCCTCCCCAAACGAAATGTCATGAACCAAAAACATTTTCTTCATCTTCTCCGTGACATGAACTTATTCTTATTATTCATAACCATTGAGAGATGGACCGACATTGTTTACAAAAATCACCCAGCAGCACTGATGACTGACGACTGCAGCTTAGTGTGAAGTTTCTTTTTGTTTTGTTTTTTTACTATTTCATCAATAATTTGGCCGAACAATGTGAAAATGTGAGTAACCAGTGAATCCTCGTCCTTCCTGTTCTTGTATCCGCATACGAATCCCATCTGCAAATAAAATGCCTTTTCTCTGAGCACACGTCTGTGATCCCACCTCATGATGACGACGATGATGATGCTGTTTAGGGTTCACAATAATGGTTGACAATCTGGAGTGTCATCTCACCACCCTCTTTTGTTAGAAAATGGAAAACGGATACACTGGAATGTCAAAGCTTTTTTAAATAAAGAAAATGCAAGAATTTGGTTGTGAAATGTTTTCACCTGTCTTTATTTTTGTTTAAAAGTTGTAAACGGCAATGAAGATAAACCTGCATCTATTTTTTGTTGATTTATTGTTTTTTTCATTTGTAAGAGTTACTTCTAGCTGCTCAAATGTTTAGATATGTGAGTGGATATTTATTGTGTTTTAGATCAGTTCAGTTGTTTGTGTTTTTTTATTTTTTACTAAAATAATTCAGCATCCAAATGCTCTATCTTTATTTACGTATCATCCATACATATATATATAATTTCTAACTATATGAATTACCTGTTTTTCAATCTGGGTGAAGTATGCAGGTTGATCCTCTAGGGGGCCCCAGCACGCTTTGGGTCAGCATACTACCGATTAACCCCGCACACGAAGAAGAGCAGCATGCCAGAAACAGCTGTGATCATACAGACAGGGAAGCTAGCCAGCTTTAGACAGCTGCGGTGTGTTAGCTGTTAAAACCACAGAATTAGGTTTTGTGAACATTGTCTGCAGACAAACCGGTATGACTAACGCACTGCTTTAGAAGATTGTTTTGCTTTTACTACCTTTTATTTACGGCTGTTTGTTTATGTTAGCCGCTTGCTAAGTAGCTCGCTTTAGCTAGCTAGCTGTCACCGGGGTTGTTTTGTTCTTTGTAGAAGTGGCCGTTTCCTTTTTAACACATGAGTGTGTCTATGGTTGTTATCCGTCTGGAGCTAGCCGACCAGTCTCCTTCTCCACGAGGTTTCCAGTACTCAGCTGGTGAGTTTCCTCCAGAGGAGCTAAGCGTGAACGTCACAGTTGTGCTGGAGTTAGCCGTGAAGCTAACAAGCGAGTGACCAGGAAAGCCAGTTGTTTACTGAATAGAAGTGTTTCCTTTATGTGTTGATGCATGTTTGTGATAAACTGCAGGATAGACATGAAACAAACACATGATGGTGGATGCATTGATGTAAGTTAGATCAAACGAACCTACAGTAGATAAAGGACTTAACGTGTGACGTACACGTTAGAGCTGTATGCATATTAATGATGATGATGCTGATCACAGTGACAGGGACCGTTCTCCTGGGTGCTTGTATTCTGCTGATGCATACTGGCCCAGGTTTTGATTGAGTCTCTCAGTTGAAGGCATGTCGCAGGAGGACCTGCGGGAGAAGGCTCTGTGTGTAGCCAAACACACTCTGAGTGGGAAGACGGATCTGGAGCGATCAGCTGTGCTGCACCAGCACATCGGCAGCCGGTCGATGGGGGACATGGTGATCGAAACCTTTGAGCCCGGCCCAGGTGAGCACACGACCTCAAAGCTGGAGAGGGACAGTAATTATATCCTTAAGATCGACGAGCCTCATTGCTGCTCCTTCATCGCCGTGCCAACACAAGCTGTAGCACCAGATGTGGATTCATACGCCGCTGAAAATAGTCCCTAATTAATGTACTATATCCTCCTGAGTAACGTTTGTTAATAATACCAGTACCTTTTCCCTTTTAAACACTTTGTATAACGTCTGCCAACTACCATTTCCCCTCTAGATAAAGGAGGCGGTTCCTCAGAGCAGGACGGAGAACCTCCGGCTGTAGTTCAGGAAGGAGCCGAGGCCTCGCAGGAAGGAGCCGAGGCGACCAGCGCGGCGCCCGACTCGCCCTCCAAGCAGCTGCCCGACCAGATCTCCTTCTTCAGCGGGAACCCGTCTGTGGAGATCGTCCACGGCATCATGCACCTCTACAAGACCAAGTGAGTCACATGAGTACGATGCGTCGTCACATGGGTAATCATTTAAATGTAACTTGTTATGTATTTCTAACTGTGTTTGTCTTATAATCTGTGCTTTTTTTTATTTTCTTTTTTTTTCAATATCTGCAGCAAAATGACGTCGCTGACGGAGGACGTGAGGCGCAGCGCGATGGTTTGCATCCTGACCGTCCCCGCCACCATGACCAGCCACGACCTCATGAAGCTCCTGGCGCCCTTTAATGATGTCATGGAGCACATGAAGATCATACGGGACTCCACCCCCAACCAGTACATGGTTCTGCTTAAATTCTGCACGCAGGTGAGGGACGTCATCCTTTGGGGGAGGCGGGGGGGGGTCTAGCCTTAAGAAGACGTTTGTAGGTCAACGGTCTCCGTGACCTCGCTGGCCATAACTCATGTGTTCATGTGCTAATTATGACATCTTGGAAGTTGAGGGAAGCTGGACTCCCTCGTCAGCTGTCTGATAACGTCTGATAACATCCACAGTTTATTTCCCCGTGTTTCTCGTTGGTCTGCGGCCTCAGACTTTGGACTTTGTGGAGGAACGTGTCTCCGTTCGTCTCACAGCTGTTTGTTTGTTTCTTCAGGCAGACGCAGACAGTTTCTACACGGCGTGTAACGGCCGCCAGTTCAACTCCATCGAGGACGCGGTGTGTCAGATGGTTTACGTGGAGCGCGCCGAGGTCATAAAGTCTGAGGAGGTAAATAGATTCTCCATTTCCATTCTCATTATTGAGCTATTGAGCAAATCCAGTTGGTTTATCTACAATGGGAAGCATCACCTGTTTTCCCAGTAGATTGTTGGGTCGTTCAGTCAGAACTTTACGTGTTAAAGCTGCATTCTGTGCAGTGACCAGCAGGGGGCGACTCCTCTGCTCCCATAGACGTCTATGAGGAAATGACTCTACTTCTCTGTAGTGACCAGCAGGGGGCGACTCCTCTGCTCCCATAGACGTCTATGAGGAAATGACTCTACTTCTCTGTAGTGACCAGCAGGGGGCGACTCCTCTGCTCCCATAGACGTCTATGAGGAAATGACTCCACTTCCCACAGTAAACTTTGTAAACATGAGTTTATGGTCTTAATCTGTAGTTTCACGTCTTCCTCTTATGCCCCCCCCCCACACACACACACACACACACTCCCAGGGAGCCAGTCTGCCGGTGATGGAGCTCACCGAGCTGCCGAAGTGCACCGTGTGTCTGGAGAGGATGGACGAGTCGGTCAACGGCATCCTGACCACCCTCTGCAACCACAGCTTCCACAGCCAGTGCCTCCAGCGGTGGGACGACGCCACGTGAGTCCTGTGTGGACACACACACACACACACACACACACACACCCAGCTCATATTTGACCAGAGATGTCATGTGACCTTGTATTCTTGTGTGTGTGTTTGCAGGTGTCCTGTGTGTCGATACTGTCAAACTCCAGAACCAGTGGAGGAGAACAAGTGCTTTGAGTGCGGCGTGCAGGAGGTACCCGATCTCCTTTTTAATGCACTCTCTTTATTTTCAATTGATATATTTTAACCCCCCCTGCCCCCTCTTGCCCCCCCCTGCTGCCCCCCTCGTAGAACCTGTGGATCTGTCTCATCTGCGGACACATCGGCTGCGGCCGCTACGTCAGCCGTCACGCCTACAAGCACTTTGAGGAGACGCAGCACACGTACGCCATGCAGCTCACCAACCACCGGGTGTGGGACTACGCCGGAGGTACCGGCTCCTTGCTCATGGGCCCGGGCACTGAACTCGCTCATCCATTAGAGCTCTTGGATGGAGAATTTAGGGCTAAATCAAAGGTGTAATTCTGTCCACTAGAGGGCACAAAGTTCACATTGTAGTCAATATGCAGAATGGTCCATTTCAGATTCCTATGTAGTTATTACTGGATTATTACCATTGATGGATTAATGGCCCACTTCATAAACTTGAACTTTATATACTGCTGGGTAGATTCAAGTATTAGATCATTCACATTTTTTATTAACTTCAAAGTAAAATAACAGCTTGTTTTGTGAGAGCTAAATTCCCCGTTTGTGTCTTTGAGGAGGTCAAAGGTCAAAGTTAAGCGGTTAAATCCTCTAAACGTAGCGTTCACTTAAACGTTCCTGTGACCTCGTGGTCCACAGATAACTACGTCCATCGGCTGGTGGCCAGCAAGACGGACGGGAAGATGGTGCAGTACGAGTGTGAAGGAGACACCTGCCACGCCGAGAAGATCGACGCGCTGCAGCTGGAGGTGAGCGCCGCGTCCCCCTCGAGGTCGCTTCCACGAAATGAGGCACGAAGGCCTGAACGTGTGCGTGTGCGTGTGCGTGTGTGTGTGTGTGTGTGTGTGTGTGTGTGTGTAGTACTCGTACCTGCTGACCAGTCAACTGGAGTCTCAGAGGATCTACTGGGAGAACAAGATCGTTCACCTGGAGAAGGAAACGACTGAGGAGGTACGAAGGGGGGGGTGGGGGGGGGGGGTCATCTCGTGTTTTTTACTTCTTCTTTATCCCGTCTTCATCTCCTCCTCCTCCTCCTCATCTCACTTCTCGTTCAGATCAACAACATGAAGGTTAAATTCAAGGAGACGTTGGAGCGCTGCGACAACCTGGAGCGACGCTTTGGAGAAATCAGCAAAGAGAAGCAGGGCATCGAGAAGAAGTGAGTGAAGGTCGACTTTCCTTTCTCATCACATCCGATCAATATTACTCTTTATTCTCTCATAAAATTCACCTCTGGAACCTGCTTGACGGACTCGCCGCTAAAAGATCAATCGGAGGGAAGTCAAATAAAGTGCAATATGTTCCTGTTTACACAATATTCTCACTCAGACGCAAACACGTTCTTCAAGTTATCGCCAAGAATTAGACATTTGTTTCCATTAGTTGGTGCAATGCATCATGGGTAATCAAGTGGGATCAGAGTGATGCAACTGACCCCGTGCCAGTATTTATTTATGGAGCAGAAATGACTCTTTAGAACAGGAAGAGGCCACGTTTCATTAATGTCATCAATCCGCTGTGTCACCGCTCTCCTCCTCCTCCTCCTCCTCCTCCTCCTCACCTGTGTGTTTGGTGCTCAGGTGCACTCAGCTACACACTCGCGTGGTGAAGCTGAGCCAGGAGCTGAAGGAGGAGCAGGAGATGAACCGATGCCTGAGGGCCAATCAGACGCAGCTGCAGTCCCAGCTGGTGGAGGAGGAACGCAAAGTGAAGGAGACCGGTGAGTGGGGGGGGGGGGGGACTACAACTACTGATAGAACTACAAACCCTTTTACATTAATCATTCATCAGAGGTCAGCGGAGGTGAAGAGAAACCCGAAACTCTTCTGTTTCCACGGCGATCACTTCCTCACTGTGCTCTGCTGTCTGAAGATTATTAACATTCTGCACAGACTCACTCGCCTGAGGAAGGGTCAAAGGTCACCGGGGGGGGTTCAGACCTACCTGTTTTTTTCCTTCAGCCTTTTCGCCCCCGGGGATGAGGGCGGTTAAAACAAACGCACCCCATCACAGGTGCTCTCTGTTTATGTGGACGACGGCACGCACACAGTCGGTGACGAGTCACTTGTTCTAAACTTGTTTTTCCTCAGAACTGTGTGTGTGTGTGTGTGTGTTTATATTTGCTTTACTTCTCTAATCCCGTCTTTGAGTGGCTGGAGGTTAGTGGATGGTTGCTATGGTTACACCGCTGGAGTTTGACTCAAGTTGAATCAACACTTGAGTAAATCCAGGCTCTTTGTGGTGCTTTTTCTATGTGAGACTTTGCGATTTAGCTTCTGATTAACAGCAGCTTTACTTTTCTGTTAACTGGAGAAAGGGAGAGATTTATTATCCGGTCGATATTTACATAACAAGATATGTATGGTCGAAAAAAAGTAAAATATTTTTGGTCAAAAAATTAAAAAAAAAACATATATATATATATATATATATATATATATATATATATATTTTTTGTTTGTTTGTTTGTTTTATTCCCTAAGAGTCAAAAGATTTTTTTGGGGTTGAAAAAAACTAAATATTTAATGTAAAAATCTTAAATTGAAAAATGTTTCGAAAGAAGCGAAAATATGAAATATATGAAAAAAAAGTGTAGAAATAGTTTTTGAAAATAAATTCAAAAACGGATTGGCTAAAATATTTTTTTGTTTTTTGAAAGGGTAAAAGAAAATTAAAAAGATATTAGATGATATATTTAAAATAATTTGTGTCAAATATTCTTTTTGAAAAAAATCTAATATATGGTCTTTTTTATTTTCAGTCTGTAAATATGTTGTGTCGACAAATGTCATGGAGAAAAAAGAAAAAAACAAGAAGCAATAATAATAAGTTGTAGAACAGAAAAGCAGTGAGAGCGAGCTAAATAAAATAGAAAAAGTAACACCCCACTAAAATGGGACTACATGTCAAAAGGTTTGATCCCGATGCTTATTTGTACTGAAATGAGCCTCAACGCGTCACCGTCCTGCTGACGCTAACTAGCTCACAACGTAGCGCCATCAGGGACTCGATTGGACCTTTTTTTGATTCCCTGGTGTACTGTCCCTTTAAGAGACTGCGTTAAAGAGTCTTTACTGATAGATGTTCCTCGTGGTGTCTAACTGCTTCTTCTTCTTCTTCGTGGGTGTCTGCCGGGCTCCTGCAGGGGAGCACAAGGACGGGGCCATCGCGGAGCTGCAGGAGCAGCTGAGGGACGTCATGTTCTACCTGGAGGCGCAGCAGCAGATCGAGCACCTTCCCCCGGAGGCCCGCAGCGAGATCCAGGAGGGACAGATCAACATCGGGGCCGGCCCGTCGGACGCCGCCGGCGGAGGCTCCGCCTCCACCTCCGGCAGGGGAAGGAGAGGCCGCGGAAGGAAGAGGAAGTAACGCCTCCTGTGGGCGGGGAAACGGAGAGAAACTGTCTGCCCTCTTCAAGTGTTCTGAGGGGGAAAAAAAACTCTACCTGGAAATATTTATCTGCACAATCTCCACCTGACGTAGCCTCCACCTGGAGAAAGGTGGATGATGCTGGAGGAACGTCTGGTCGTCACAAATCCTTAAAAAAAGGAAAAACAATTTGTTCAGTTTAACTTCCTGTTAGTGTTTCTCATCATGTAAAGATGGACAAACTGTGTGTGTGTGTGTGTGTGTGTGTGTGTGTGTGTGTGTGTGTGTGTGTGTGTGTGTGTGTGTGTGTGTGTGTGTGTGTGTGTGTGTGTGTGTGTGTGTGTGTGTGTGTGTGAGAACATCTGGACTCGAAGACACATTTTCAGTCCACATTGTTCTGGCTTTTCGTTTTCTTTAATAAGTTGTTGTGACAGAAAACTCTTTCAATGTCTCGCTCTAAAAAACATCTAATAAAACATGTTAAACGGCGCACTTCTTCTTCGTTGGTGGTGCTGCAGGAGCAGCAGAGAGCCACATCTGCCCCGAGGCTGACTCCTCCTCCTCCTCCTCCTTCGTCCTCCTCCTCCTCCGCCCAACGCTAACAGCTTCCGCTCCACGTGTCTCTACCCGGGCGAGGTCAGGGGGTCGGTTCGTGCTCCGCCCTGCAGCCTGCTCGGGTGGAGGTGGTGGTGTTCTTGTGGTTGGGGGGGTGGGCGGAGGCTGCAGTATGCAAACATTCTGGCTCCTCTTTGCATTTCTATTTATGTGGCAAACACAAACAGTTTTCTTGTGACCGAATGTTTGAAGCCAAATGGAAAATCTCCAAACCGATCAATAAGTCTGTCGCACGAAACTATGATGATAATATTATAAT
The DNA here is from genome assembly GCF_964276395.1 of Gasterosteus aculeatus. Lineage (NCBI taxonomy): Eukaryota > Metazoa > Chordata > Actinopteri > Perciformes > Gasterosteidae > Gasterosteus > Gasterosteus aculeatus. The sequence goes on along the minus strand of NC_135702.1, from coordinate 1,601,044 downwards.
GATTTATCGATATTTTATGTTTGAGAGACTCGAGCTGTCAGATAAATGTGCAATGAAATAAAATACTCAAATATGTTTATTCCCACTGGAGTCAAAGAGGCGCGCGAGCTTCTTTCATTAATAATAATGATTAATAAGTCTAAATAAATAAATGAATAAGTAACATCTACATCCTGCAGAGTGACGCCGTTTCTTTTCTAAACATCCAGTTGACACAAACAGGAAACATTCCAGTTATTAAGAAACCTGTTTTTCATACTTATGAATTCATGTGTTGGAATAATATTTATTCATATATTTATTGATCTGCAAAGATTAAAAAGCGGTGAAAAGCAGAAGGAGGTGTGGAGGGTTAGAGAGAGGGCGGAGGAGGAGCCGGGAGGGGGGAGGAGGGAGGAGGGGAGGACTCTTCCTGTGTCCCGTCACTCTCTCACCGAGGACCGAACAGACACCATCAGAGCCCCGGGGGGGGTAAGGAAGCGTTGTCCTACTGCATGTGTGTCCCCCCCCCCGCGCTGCCGACTCTTCTCCTCGTGTTCCAGCTGCTTCCGTTGGAGAAGAAAACTGAGGCGCCGCGCGAGAAGTTTCCCCGCAGAGGTACTTTTGTTATTTGTCGCTTCCTTCTTTCCACAGCAAACATCCTCTACAACGTTTGGAATGCGGCCGGCCCCCCCCCGTAACCCGTTTACCCCCCCCCCCTTCTACCCTGTAACCCGTTTACCCCCCTGTGTGTTCCGATCACACTCACGCGCACGATGCACATCGTCTGCGTCTTTAATGCGCGCGCCCCCCCCCGCTGTGCTGCAGGTATAATCTAGTAATCCCCCCACCTGGGATTTCCTGGAACACCGTTTCATGCTTCGGTCCCAGCCCTGACCCCCTCCCCCCCTCTCTCCCCCCTCTCCCCCCCCCGGGGTCTGAAGTTCCTCATTGTCTCTCAGTCACAGAGGCGCGTCTCAGTGTTTCGCATCTGTCTCCCTGAAACTCCGAATAATTCCTCTGAAGAAAAAAACGTCCAAAAGCTGCAGAAGCTTCCAGAGAGCTCGCGCTGACACGCACACTCGTGCGCGTTGACGCGCGGCCCCGCGCATGTCGCTGGATGAGCTTCCTCCTCTGTTCCAAAGTATCCCTCCCTGATTTGAATGTGATGGAGGCGCGTTGCTGCTCAACAAACCGGCCGATTCACGATATGAATTCTGCTCAAACGATGTTACCGTGAAGGAAGCGACTCCAATCAGTCCAACATCTAAAAAAAGCCTCTTCTTCCTCACAAGATGCAGCCGCCACAGCGTGAAGTAACTTCCTCTAAGAGGAAGTAACGTCGCCTGAGGTTATGAGAATAAACCTCATGTTGCATTAGAGGGTCGGTTTGATGTTTACTGCTCAGAGAATTCTGTCTGCTTCTGTGTGTGTAATAAATAACATTATATAAATTATATATATATATATATATATATATATATATATATATATATATATATTATTACTAAAGATGCATTCACATCATTCAGTAGTTGGATTAGTTTAGCAACGACAGGAAGTAGTCGAGGGTCATGTGATCATTGTGCTTCCTCTCTGCAGATGAGCGACGGCGATAGCAGCACCTCAGCCTCCCTGACGGAGGGGGAGGGGGGGCGCGAGGCCGACGGCGGCGGCGAGGGAGAAGTGGCGGGGCGGCAGAGCCCCGCCCCCAGCGTGTCCAGCTTCTCCTCGTCCCTGCGTGCCGTCGTGCGCATCAAGCAGAAGTACCTGGCCATGAAGAAGAGGCGCCAGGAGGCCCTGCTGGGCCCCGGGCCGGAGGGGGCCCCCCTGGGGGCGCCGGGGAAGACCAGCCCCAGGATCTTCACCTTCGACGGACTGCCGCCGTTCTCCAACCTCCCGCAGAAGAAGAAGAAGAAGAGGAGGAAACGGGTGCTGTATCCCACCAGGGGGGGGCGGCGAGCCCCCCCGAAGCAGGAGCAGAGCCGAGCCAAGTACTGCCTCTACCTGCTCTGCGCCATCGTCTTCCTCCAGGTAACCGGAGCCGGGACGCGGTAACACCTCACAATGGGTTCCAGGGATTATGACGTCATGACGTCATGTGACTCTGGGGCGTCTTAACGGCTGCATTCTGTCCGCTGACCAGCAGGGGGCGAGACAGACAATGACCCCACTTTAATTTACCCGCTCGGTCATCAAGAGAATCCACGTGATGCTGCGTTTTTTTGAAGCGTGACCACAGACTGCTTCTGGTCTTTATGCTAAGCTAAGCTAACAGGTCTTCACGTTTAACCGCACGACTTTCTAGTTTCAGTTTGATGATTCGTCAGGTTATGATTTATTAACCTCCGCGTCCCTGCAGGTGTACAACGCCATAGAGAACCTTGACGACCACGTGCTCCGCTACGACCTGGAGGGGCTGGAGAAGACGCTGAGGAGGGAGGTGTTTGGCCAGCAGGGGGCGGTGGACGGGCTGCTGTTCCATCTGAAGGACTACCTGTCCACCTACGTCCACAACAAGCCCCTGGTGGTGTCCCTGCACGGGCCCAGCGGCGTGGGCAAGAGCCACCTGGGCCGCCTCCTGGCGGGTCACTTCCGCTCCGTGGTCGGGGAGACGCTGGTGCTGCAGTACTACGTCCTGCACCACTGCCCCCAGGAGGCCGACGCCCTGCGCTGCGCCCGCGACCTGTCGGCGCTCGTCTCGGAGACGGTGGGGCGGGCCGAGGAGGAGGAGAAGATTCCGCTCTTCGTCTTTGACGAGGCCGAGCACATGCACGGCGAGATCCTGGACGCGCTGCTGCGGCTGGTGGCCGCCGAGCGGTCCAACGAGCACCTGAACGCCGTCTACCTGCTGCTGAGCAACCTGGGCCACCGGCACGTCACCAGGCACGTGCTGCACAACTCCTCCGGCGCGGCCGCCGGCCGCCAGGGCAGCCTGGCGAGGGAGCTGACGCCGGCGCTGCGCGACTCCCTGGGGGAGCTGCACCCGCTGTGGGCGGAGGCGGAGCTCCTGCCCCTGGGCCTCCTGGAGAAGAGCCACGTGATGGAGTGCTTCCTGGAGGAAATGACCCGGGAGGGGTTCTACCCGGACCATGCCAACATCGAGCGCCTCGCGGGGGAGATCGAATACTACCCCGAGGTCGGGGGTCACGCGTACTCCAAGACGGGCTGCAAGCAGGTGGTGGCGAAGGTCAACCTGCTGTGAGAGACGATGTTTCACGTTCTTTGAATCCAGAAAGAAACTTCATGCGACTCCAGCGGCGCCGCGGCCTCGAAGAGCAGGAGGATGGAGGAGGGCGAACAGGATGTTGTGGGACACGTGGCGTGGAACCTGTGGTTTGACCGACGCCCACAAACAGACCCTGAAGGGACAGTTCCACCAAATCATGACAAGAAAACAAACCCGTTTCCTGCAGGTGGTTTTGGTTTAATTGTACGTTTTTTCTTTTCTTTTAAGATTTCTGCTTCCAGCAGAAGACCACGAGATTTAGTTTTAAAACATCAGTGACTGAGGTACGTTGCCTGTTGTTGGATGGGTTGGCGTGATTGTTTGTACGGACATTCGTGCTCCCCAGACGATGACTCCTAATGATCTTTGCGGTGGTGAATTTGAATCGAGGTTGACATTTGTGACTAAGTGAAATACCACAGCGGCAAGAAGGATTTAGTATAAGAAACAGGAAACGGGAAACATTTATTGCCAAAATATGTCAGACATACAGGGAATTTGTCTCGGCGGTTGGTGCGTGACAGCAGACAGTGTAACAATAGACAAGAAGACAGCAGTGCACAAGTAATAAAATGTCCTCAGAGGTTGAACCCTTTGGATTTCATCAATCCCGTGATTTTTCATTTTGTCCTACAAACAAGTTTTGGTCTTTGAGTTAATAATTTCAGCGTCTAATGAATGAATGAATGAATGAATGAATGGCCGTTAAAGGTTGTACTGACATTCATGGTCGCCAGAGGATGACTTTAATGACCTTGATGATCGTTTTACTTTTAATCCGGCGCCACCGTGAGGATAACATTTGTGGCTTTTAGTGACGTATCTATTTTTAAAAGCTTTGGGGATTTCTATAAAATCTAGTATAAATATTCAAGGTCCTCAGAGGATAAATGCAGATGTTAAACATTGAAATAAGACGTCAGCACGTCATCATTGATATTTTCAGCATGTTCGCATGCATCGCATTTTCCCCTACTTGAGAATCCTATAGTCATTAATGTAATAACTTCAGGTATTTTTTAATGCATTACTTATACCTAGTTTTTTTTTGGTATTTCTAAGGAATCTACAATGTGGATTTACTGGTAATATTATTGTATTTATTGAATAGTTCTGCATAGATATAATACACATTATATTTTACTCAGCTGATGAGATTTACTGAGTCAAGTCTATGCTAATGTCTTGTGTTCGGTATCTAAATATTTCTCATACAAACCTAAAAGTGTATTGAGCGGAATTAAAGACACGTGTTTAAACACGGCTTCCACATTTTTCCTATGGAAGCATAACGTGGCACGTTTTCATTTAACAAAACTAATGAATCCCGAAGGAAAGGTTTATGTTGGGCGATGCGCTTATTTAGTGAGAATGTCTGTATGGTAAATATAAGCTCAAGCGTGTTGCCGGTTAGCTTAGCTTAGCATAAATGCTGAAAACATGTGGAATTTTCACTCATCAGTTAACGTTCCAAAAGAAGTTCTGGTTTTGTTTTGTAACTTTATAAAGAGAAAAGGCTAGCTTTTAATACCTACTTTCAGTCCTTATGCTAAGCTAAGCTAACCAGCTGTGGGTTAATATTCAGCGTACAGGCGTGAGTTCTGTAGCATGTTAAAAGCTAAAAGATGATCCAAAATGTGAATATCCTGCTTGAATTTGTTGGTGTAAAGCCTTTCAGATTTAAAAAAATAAAAAAACTCATTCAATCCAATGAATTAGTTAATTGTTGAAATCTATTGACTTGTATTTTTGACGTGTATTTTTAATTGAATAGAAAAAGTAACTTAGCGTTGAAGTCAACACAAGGAAAATAATTAGGACAACTTGTATGAGATGTTATTTTTCATTTATTGTTTGAATTCCCTTAACTGACATTGGAAAAAAATGAGGTATTGTGTGACAAAGAGTCCTATAATCATAATGACACAATTAGAGAAGAAAAAAGAAAACTCATGAAAGAAACAAATAGGAGTCACTTGCGAGACCCGACCCCATGCCGGCGTTTTGATGGAGGTCACTCGGAGGTCAGTCCACTATGTGAGGAGTGTAGGTCGTGTGAGAGAGCAGCCACGGCAACAACGGGAGCGTTTCCCCGGGCAACGGGAGGAAGCAGACGCAAGAGACAGATAGACGGAAACGATGTCGGGGAAATGCAAACTAACTACGCAAGAAGATTCCACGACATCGCCTCCACCTACCGGAACAACCGCGGGATCAAAGGGATCGCTCCAGGGGATCAAAGGGATCGCTCCAGGGGATCAAAGGGATCGCTCCATGTGATCAAAGGGATTGTTTTTGACCAGCTGGACGGAACGTTCCTCTGTTCCCGTAAAGCCGTTTTTGAAATGATCCTTCTGACCTGTCGACCTAGAGACGCCTCGATATAGAAACATTTCTACAGATTTTTAATCAGTGCTCCACACAAAACAGTTTCTCACCGAGCAGATGAGCCTCTCGGCTCCGCGCTTTCATCTTCGCATGCTTTTTTTTTTTACAAAGGAAAAGGTGTGAAAAACAAGCTAACCACCCAACGAGGGCCTCTCCCGAAGACCTTAATAAAATAAATAGCGTCACTTCCAAGATTGTGAAATCTGTGAAGCTACATGACGGTGTGGACTGTGGTTGTGATGGGGGGGAGGGGGGGGGGATGTGGTCCAGGGCCTTTTTTCTTTCCTCCATTTCCACGTTATGCCTCCAGCTCAAAGCCCATCCCGACCTTGTGACCCCCGGCGTTGAAGTTCTTCCCGTCGATCAGAGCCGAGAGGGTGACCTTCACACCTAAAGGGGCGCAGAACACTTCCACGTGAGACCTTTTCAATAACCAACAGAATGCAGATTAATATTTGTTCAAATATAAAAGCAAATATAAGACCTGCAGACAACAGGAGCGTCTCTTCAGAATCATATTTCAATGTACATTCTCCTCAAAAACAAAGTCCGTCTAGTTTTAAACTGCTACGTTTTTTAAAATCTATATTTTCCAGTCTGCGGGTTAAAACACGTTCAGACACGCAGACGTTGACTTCAGATTTTAATGCAAACCGGCCGGACAAGAATTTCTCACTATGACTCGTCAAATGAAAAATGTAACTTGATTAACCTGATGACCGATCCCTGCAGACGTAGTGAGGGAATATTTACGTTTTCTTATTGTTATCTCAGGTCTCTTTGTACCCTCAGAACTCGATGTTAATCCAGGCCTCTTTATAAACAGATTTTCATCTTTCTGATGGTCCTTGAACACATCACGTGGCAGGAACGGAGCTTCAAATTGGGATTTTTACCATCAAAAACATTTCATTTGACAACTACGTTTAAAATTCCCGTCACAACAGTCTTCTAAAAGACGGATTCTGTAATAAAAAATTTAATTCTGAGCTCCTCAGTAACTTCAGATCAACAGTCACAATGTGACAATAAATAAGAGAAGAGACCTTCAGAGCAGAGGGTGTAAATATGTGTATAGTTTATTATTTATAGTAACGTACAGATAACAATAGTAGGCACGTGCTGTATTTATAGCTCATATTGTTGCAGCTATTGTTCATTTTTTTACGTGTATCATGGAAATTCAACTTGAATTTCTTTCTGTTTTATGATTCGTGCCATAACAGATACATTTCATTAAATAAATCAAAAAGAAACTGCTTCAGCAGGATGCCGCCTACCTGGCCGGAGGCTCTGAGTGTAACCAACGCCGATCAGACTGGCGTTGTTGACTTTGGCCTGCGGGGGGGGGGGGGCGAAGACGCAATGAGACATGAAACCAAATGTCAGAATAGATCAGCGAGAAGGTTCGGCAGCACTCACAGAGAGAGAGGTGTCCTTGTCCAGGTGGTACTTGGCGGCGATGCCGAAGCGGGTGTTGTTGCTGCCGGCGGTCCAGGCCAGAGTGACCGCCGTCTCCAGCTCCTCGTTCACCTTCTGGTAGATGGAGCCGCCGAACTCGGTGCCGTCGTTACTGGGGGAGGGAAAACAATTCACGGGTTTACTCCCCCGACGACGCATTGAAGTCATTCTCTCATAGACTTCTGTGGGACCAGAGGAGTCGCACCCTGGTGGACACCTCAGAGAATGCAGCTTCAACACGTGAGGTTCTGCCCTTCAACGGACGACCGGAGGTATTCGCCTCGGAGTGTAATCGCTGCGCAGCGTTAAGACCGGAGCACTCACACGTTGGTGTGCAGCTGGAAGTCGCCGGCCCGGTATCCCAGGGCGAAGTTGTTCTGGGCCAGCTTGGACTTGGCCGTGTCGAAGGCCATCTGGTAGCCGGCCAGCCAGCCCTCGTAGCCCAGCACGGCGGCGGCGTGGATGATGGGACCCTCGAAGTCCACGTCACAGCCCAGGTTCACGAAGTCGCGCTTGTACGCCGTCTTCAGCTTTCCGCTCTTCTTCCTAGAAGAAACGGATTTGCACGGGTCAAAGGTCGTGAAGTCCTGAGGGGACCTGATCCCCCCGCTGTAGTTTATCCTGGTCTCGTGGTCTCACCCTGTGTTTGGTACAAAAGACGTATCCAGGGCGACCTTCAGTCCTTGAGTCAGCTGCAGGGAAAGAAACGTGTTAAAGCTCCATAATAAAGCGATGCAGACAGTGTGTCGGGGTGTGCGCGTGCACGGACCTGGTCCTCCACGGTGACCTCGGTGGCCAGCGTGTTGTCCGTGTTCCACTTCTGGTTGAAGCTCAGGCCGAGCTCCTTCATCTTGTATTTGGTCTCCAGGCTGCCGGCGGCTTTGCCCGTGTCCGTGTTGCTGGAGCCGGACGTGTTGAACTCCTGTGGAGATTCACAGCGTGTTTCAGTCTGGTGGAAAACTCACATTTAATCTGTGCCTGTTGCCGTTTAGCCTTTCAAACGTGTATTTTTGTAATAAAATGACTTGTTCAAACAGTTTAACTAATTTAACACAAAGAATCACTATTTAAATTGGGGATTTTATTTCAGAATAAAACCTCAATATGAGCATCTTGAAAAAAATTGTACAAAACTGAAACAAAAAGTTGAAACTGTACAGAACTAAAATGATGTCAGAGTTCATGCTGGAGACCAGAAACAAATGATGGAGAGAAGAACCCAACAATGAGTATGATGAATATGGATTTGTAATGTAAATTATGATACAAGTAAGGCACGGCCTTAAAGTGCACGGCTTAAAAATAATGTAGAATTAAACTCACTCAATTTAAATCAAACTCACTAAATTCACTGTTCGGTTGGTTAAATATTTTCGCTATTGTTGAGTTAAGTTAATTTAAGTCTATTTTCTTTGTATATATTGTGCATTTTCACATGATTTACTCTGATATTACCTATAAATACAAAAGCTAAATCATTTCTCCTTAATTCATTGGGGAGATACTTGCTCGACCTCGTGGTGGCACACAAGGAAAAACTCTCGCGTTTAGACCGGCGATGCAGCGGTTTAGTGTGTTTATGTCTAAAAGAGGTACACGTTGTACCCTTTGGATCAACAGGTTAATTGTATGTAACTAATTCAATCAAATGAGCTTAGAACATTGTCTCAAATCGATTTGAGGACCCTAAATTTATATTAATATAAATCGAGCCAAACTTTGTGAAATCAGAAAATATTGTATCGTCCAAAATACAATATTTAATAATTCAGTGACAGAAGTTTGAATCCAAGCCTCTTGGTCTGAACTACGAACGTGAAAAGCAAATAAAAAGTTCCACAAATGAATTCATGAACGATCATAACAAACACAGATGAGAACAGAGACGACAGCATGCCGGTGATGACTGTGAGGAATAAACAGCTGACTCCCATCTTACCATCTAGGCCAGAGCAGTCCGAAGGGGGGAAGGAGGGAGGGGGGACAGCAGCGTGGAGACAAAGCAGCGGTTAGCAGAAACAACAGAGAGGACACTAAGACAAGCGAGGGGAGGTGTCGTCCTCTTGTTTTAGGACCAGGAACAAGTTCAGACAGCAGATCTGAGTCGGGACACCTGGAGACGGGTGACTCACGGAGGCTGTAATGGGGGGGGGGGGATTAAAAGTGTCCTCACCACTCCACTTTGTGATTTGGTCTTCAGGTCCAGCTTCACAACTCCAAAGCCTGAATTCAGAGAGACACGGTCATAAAATTCTCTGGAGCGGGGAGACAGCTATGTTAGCTTAGCATAAGGCACGTGACACCCTGTGACGTCTATGTTAGCTTAGCATAGGGCACATAACACTCCGTTACAGCTATATTAGGTTAGCATAATGCACATAAAACCCAGTGACAGCTATGTTAGGTTAGCATAATGCACATAAAACCCCGTGACAGCTATGTTAGATTAGCATAATGCACATACAACCCCGTGACAGCTAGTTTAGCTTAGCATAATGCACATGAAACCCAGTGACAGCTATGTTAGCTTAGTATAATGCACATGAAACCCAGTGACAGCTGTGTTAGCTTAGCATAATGCACATGAAACCCTGTGACAGCTATGTTAGCTTAGCATAAGGCACGTGACACCCTGTGACGTCTATGTTAGCTTAGCATAGGGCACATAACACTCCGTGACAGCTATTGTAGGTTAGCATAATGCACATAAAACCCAGTGACAGCTATGTTAGGTTAGCATAATGCACATAAAACCCTGTGACAGCTATGTTAGATTAGCATAATGCACATACAACCCCGTGACAGCTAGTTTAGCTTAGCATAATGCACATGAAACCCAGTGACAGCTATGTTAGCTTAGTATAATGCACATGAAACCCAGTGACAGCTGTGTTAGCTTAGCATAATGCACATGAAACTCTGTGACAGCTATGTTAACTTAGCAAAATTCACATGAAACCCTGTGACAGCTATGTTAGCTTAGCATAATGCACATGAAACCCTGTGATCTTTTTACCACAGATTAAACCCGCGAGCTGTAACATGTTAATAACCAGGCGTTACGAGAGCGTGGAGTGATGATTACTCTTGTAATCCTTGGAGAGAGCCAGGCTTGTACTTTCCCCCTCTATCCAGTCTTTATGCTAAGCTAACGTTTGCTGGTTTAATAATAATTTCCCCATTAACAATAACACTATTTATTTTCCAATAAAGGTCTTTAGTTGTTTCCTCTCTCAAACACCGTACAGCGACTTTAAGGCCAGACTCTTCATTTAATCTCTGGTGGTCTAGTCGGCTTTATTCTGCTCACTCACCGTAGCCTTTGCTGAATATGTCCTTGGCGGACTTTCCCAGGTCCGAGTATGACGGAGGGACGGCCATCGTGCTGCAGGAGGAGAGACAGTCAGTAATGGGATCAGTTAAAAAAAGGCCAACGGGCAAATCAGGAAGCCGGTGGTGATGATTCCGTACTTATGGGATGTAAGCGCGGAGCTAAATCTGCTGCAATACGTCTCTTCTTCTTGTGTGAGATTAATGTGACCGATACCAACGATCTGTATGTACAATTTGTAGTATAAGTCGTATTGCTGTCAAGCTGTCAGTATTACTACTTCCTAATTGTTATCCTGTTGTTCATATTTATTTATTGTATATTTTTTTGGTTTTTCTTCTGTTGCTGCAAAATGATTTCCTTAAGGATAAAAAAAATTCTATCATAATTTATTTTGCACGTCTGGTTTGATATTTAACTGCATTTTTTTTCCTCAATGCTGGAACTTTGTGCACTGACGGTAAAGATGAACCAATCTGTTCACCATCATAGAACAGCGCCTCAGAGAAACACTTTACAAACACGAATGTACAAATACTGCAGTATGTATTATAGCCATCAGCGGGTTTGCAGGTGAGCTGCAGCGGGACGGGAACAAGCTGCTCCTTTGCAGGCAGCTGGGATGCTGAGATCCAGGGATCAGGAAAAAACACACTCAACACAAACGTGCAGGGAAACACTTGACGTGGCGAAGCGAGAAGACGATCCAGCATCGTGACAAACGTCTCTCAAGGTTGTATTGAGGGGAAAGGGGCCTCCGTCCCGGGATGCTGCGGGTGGAGGTGTGTCCTCAGTGTGAACGCATAGTTTAATGAACCCATCATTTCATTCACCTACAATCACCCCAACGTGAAAAAAGGTGCATTGTCCGGCATTAACAAACGGATGCGCGCTGCATCTCTTATTAGAGGACAAAGGACAGCAGATGGGTCAGCGAAGAGGTGTGTTCGGGGAGGAGGGGGGGGGGGGACTGCAAGCAAGCTAGCTAGCTGCTGTTTGAGCTCCTGTAACAAGCTAAGTAAGCTAACTAGCAATAAAAAGGACACGGCAGATGGACACTGACTAGCTGTTATAGCTGGTTAGTTACTGCTCATGTATTCATGCTAGCACGCGCACACCTTCTTGCACGACGAGCTAATAAAGTGTATAAAAGCGTGAATAACCTGAAACTCTGCATTATTAAACAGATTAAAAACCCACCCACCACGGCTTGAAGTGTGCACTACAAGGCTACTGTGACCGTTGCATAACAGGGATACCGTTAGCCGGATAGCCCGCGATGCTAGGCTAACCTTGGGGAGAAACCGTTATCAAAGCCGGTCAGAAAACGCACGTCGTTATGCACGTATTATAAAGCTAAAACGGTGTATTTAGGACTGATTTGTGTATCTGTGTTGTCTCCTTACCGGTGGTAAGGTGTCTGGACGGGGGATCTGCAGAGGCTGGACTGTCCCTGGCGTGATGCTGCTGCGTGGAGTGACAGCTAGCTTACTTTAGTAATGTCTATAGGGCACAATGAAGGAGACACACGGAGCATGCGCAGTAGCAGTGACAGGGACGAACGAAGAGTCGATATGAAGGCAAGATGGTAATCCTACTACCTAAACCGGGCAGAGCCACACCGTTTAGACACGTTTAATTGAATAGGGACAGGAATTAATAAATAAAAGTGTATCAAGGGTAGAGAGATATTTTTATGTATTAATGTAATGTATAGGATGCGCATATCCTATATATTAGGATGAATATTGTTTCACACAATATATATAAATCCATATTTATATAGTAAAACATTAAAATATGCTTATATAAATATTAATGTATACTTTAAAGTATATATACATATTTATATACGCGTATTTTAATCGTCTCTGTTAGGTGTGGAACAGCGCCCTCTGTAGGCGACCTGTGGTATTCAACGTATTTCTGAATCGCTCCGGTCCTCCTTAACTGTTGGTGACAAACATGGCGTTTTCTTTCCGTGTTGGTGGGGGGGGGGGGGGGTCGTGTGGTGCCCCGCCTTGCCTTAACACAGACTCGATGCAATCGGCCTCTGAGCGCCACGGAGGGGGGCTCTTTTTTTTTTTTTTTGCCTCCCGGGTACCGTGAAACGTGCACAGTCGTTATCGCCTCCGGGTCTGCGCCCCCTCTCAAAGTCCAACGGTCGATGTCCTCGGCATCGGTTGTGCTGCACGCGGCGCCGCCACTCTGCCCCAGGGCTCCCGACGCCCGCTGACGCGAGCAAAGCAGACTGCCGAAGAGAAGAAGGGAGCCAAGTTGAGCCGGTGTTGTGTCGCAGTCATGTCCGGACGGCCGAGGTTCGAGAGCCCGTTCCAGAGACCCGGATGTCTGGCGGCCGCGGCCCCGGCGGGGAAAGTCCAGTTCACGCACCCGGGGAAGGCGATCCTGGCCGGTGAGGATACGTTGGTCACCGCGCGCACGCACGCACGCACACACACACGGACAAAGGAGTTGTTTACAAAGTTTAGGCGCGTGCGTGCAGATGTGCTCCAGAGGCTGCAGGTGTGTTTGCGTTAAATGCATATTTATACGGTTGAGTTCAGTTTAATCGGTTTTAAACTTCCTCCGCTGACGGCTGAAGGAGAAACACAGAGTGACGTGGTGAACCTCTGCTGGTCTCATTGGTTAATCAGTGACACGCGCTCTGAGAGAAATACCTGCGTGACGTTGCGACATCGGCGTGACGTCACCGCGACTTGGCGGAGCTGAGGTGGTTGAACCTTAAAAGTTTGAAAAACGTTCAACATCGATTCATCTGGAGATTAAAAGAGTGAAGCTGTCATACAAATGTAGTATAAAGATAAATATTTACCTCTGAGATGAAGTACAGTCAAATTCAAATATGTTTCTCTGAGATGAAGTACAGTAAAAAGTACAATATGTACCTCTAAGGTGAAGTGCAGTCAAAAAGTGCAATAAGTACCTCTAATTTGTAATAGTACAATATATAGCTGTGATTTGTAGTACAGTAGAAAGTACAACACGAGAACCTGTTGGAACCAGAGAATAAAGTGCTTTGTCATCGTCATGGAGACGTGAGGCCTCTGAGCTCAAAGCAAAGGTCACAAGGTCATGGACAGAAAACGCGCATTAACTGCTGACGGGGGCATAAGTACTTTGAATAAGTACTGTACTCCACTATATCTCAGTGGTACATATTGTACTTTTTTACATTTTACTGAACTAACCGGACACTACTATACTAACCTATACTAATACTATACTAACCGCATATTTGTGTACTAACCGGTACTCTTTATATTCATGTACTTCGTTTGTAGCTTCTGTCTCTAACCGAAGGAAGACAGCGATCATGTGACCAACTGCTGATCTGAGTTTCTATATTTTATACTAATTCCTCCCTTTTCAGGGTCACTTTTCTTCTTCTACAGTAATCTGTGTTTTTCTTCACAAAAACTCGTCAGACCGGTTCTCCCTCAGAGGAGTCCGAACCTCTGTAGATGTGTGATGATCAGGGAGTCAGGCTGTGAGGAGGGGGCCACGGGAGGGGGGCGGGGTCGTGGGCGGAGCCCCATGGGGCCGGATGAGCCAATCAGCTGCCGGCTGAGGGTTTTCTGTTGAACGGCAGATGTGTGACATCCGGGGTCTTAAGGTGGAACTGCTCCATAATGTGAACGGATGATTAGGAATACGGTTTGAAAGGAAAACGTCACACTTTTTAAACTTTGTTTTTTATATAAATATACTATTTACAAAGAAAATATCGTTATTTATCCACTGTGAATTAAAGTATTTATTTGTTCTCTCTAACACTTTCTGCTATTTTATTTTTATTATTTTAATTTTTTTTTGCACTTTTTTCTGTTTTTCTGTTGTGAAACACATTTTTGTACAAGTTAAGTTTTATTATCAGTACCTTTATTGTATAAAGTAACCAGACAAGTTGGATTGTATGACCTGTTGAAAACAAACTTAATCCTTTCATGGTTACAAATTGTACTTTGTCCTTTTATTATTCCAAAGTATTTGAGTGTAAAAGTAGATTAAATGTGCTGCATAAAGATCATGAGTGTGTTCTATTACAGTACTTGGACACATTCGAGGAATTTGCAATCATAAAGACCCCAAAACTACCATTCAACAATTAATAACTGTATATACTTCGTACTGCTTCTTTCCCCCTGAAATGCTTTTGCGTTTGGTTGAGAGAGAAAAACCACCCAATAAAACGTCATCGTCTCCTTCAAATGAGTGTTTTCTTACCGTTATTTCAGGCGGGATAGCGGGCGGCATCGAGATCTGCATCACCTTCCCCACCGAGTACGTGAAGACACAGCTGCAGCTGGACGAGAAGGCCAACCCCCCCAAGTACAAAGGCATCGGTGAGAAGAACACGTGTTTGTTCTTAAAGAGGCATTAAGAGACCCCCGAATGTGAATGTTTGTCCTCTAGAGAGTCCTCTAGTTCTTCTGAAAAGAGTCTAATGATCAATACAGCATTTGATATGTAGTCAGATGATAATAATAATAATACAACTCTCAATGCAAAATAATGGAAAACAACCTCTTCCCTCTTAAAAATGAAAAGGTTAAAGGTCACGAGCAGTGAAAAGCACCGTGGCTCTGTTTAAAGGGTTCGAGTTGCTGATATTGTTAAACAATGTTTTGATGTTTTTGTTTTAATTCTCATTACAAACTGACAAAAAATGAACAAATCAAATACGTTTAATATTGTTTTGGCTTCTGAACAATCTGCATTATTCATATATCATTTGTGTTTGATGTCGTCCAGAATCATCATGGTTCTGCCTCTAGTTTCAGTTTTCTCATCATTTTTAATCCCCTCTCACTTTCCATTCGCCCACATTCTTTTACGTCATAAATAATCCGGCTATCTTAATCGTGAATAAGTTCATCCGAGTTTATTCTTTCCTTTAACGGTCAGTAGAGGCAGTGTGTTGGTGTAGAGCACAGACACACACACACACGCACACACACACACACACACACGCGCATGCAGCTTGTTATCAGTGCGGCGAGCTGCTTGTGAACTTTGGCACAGAAACATGTTTTTGTTTTGGGAGCAGAAGACCAGAACAGTCAGAAAAGCGTGTTTGTTCAGATCTGGAATAAAAATACCAGCGACTGGTTGTTGCTCACGAATGTGCACCTCTCAATCATGGAAGGAGGAAAGAATACAAGCTGAAGCTGACGCAATAAACACACAGATTGTGAGTATGAAGTAATGAAACACTTGTCCCTCCTGCAGCGGACTGCGTGAAGCAGACGGTGGACGGACACGGGGTCAAAGGTCTGTACAGAGGACTGAGCTCTCTGGTGTACGGCTCCATCCCGAAGGCCGCTGTCAGGTACCCGCACACGCAGATTAAACCTCCGTCACGGTCCCATCGATGTGGGGGAGTGAAGGGGGGGGGTTCGAATCTTTAATCAACTTATTATTCTATTTCTTCCACGCCACCTTTCAACTGCTTCACACTTTCAGCTTTTAAAACCATTCAAATGTTAAAATATTCAGCTCTTTCCCGGGAGGGGTGCTACGACTTTTCAGCTTTCTACCTCTTAAGCTTGAATTTATATAAATCAATAATCATGAATATTTCTTCTAATGGTTTTTAATGGAGATCGTGTTCAAATCCTCTTAAACTTCTTCAACTTTCAGATTTTTCAGCTCCGCCAATCTTTCAGCCACAGACACCATTTCAACTTTCAAATGTTGACACAAGTCTCAACTGTTTTATGAAAAAAACTGCTTGTTTATTTACGCAGCACCTTGTAAAACGTGGTCAAAGTCAGATTCAGCCCCTGACTCGACAATCGATGAAACGATGACACACTGATGAATGAAATAAGGCACCGTGAGTGGCTGAACTCGTTACTCTGCCCACAGATTCGGGGTGTTTGAGTTCATCAGCAATAAGATGCGCGATGAAAACGGGAAGCTGGACAGCAAGCGAGGCTTCCTGTGCGGCCTCGGCGCCGGCGTGGCGGAGGCCGTGTTCGTGGTGTGTCCCATGGAGACCGTGAAGGTGAGAATAAGCATCGCTCGGCGTGCGCCTACGCTCACCGGCTCACTCGTTAAAGACTTACTCATTTTATTTAATATCCATCGTTGTGTCTTTTTAGGTGAAATTCATCCACGATCAGACGTCAGCGAACCCGAAGTACAAAGGATTCTTCCACGGAGTGAGGGAGATTATCAGGGTTGAAGGCAAGGACGGCGTCTCTTCTTTTCTATTCAAGAACAATAACAGACTCTATTGATGAAGCGCAGTTCACACGGGCCCTGAATCCTTAAGCTGATTCTCCCACATTCTCAGCGTGACACATGAATGCATCGATGAAGAAGAACTCTTCAGTCTCGTCTTCAGCCCCTCCATAGATATCTTAGCTATGAGTTATTCACCCGCGCTGCTCCCTGAGCTGGGGGGCCGCGAGGGTGACGAAGCTCCGCCCCCTTTGTGTCTGCAGGGCTGAAGGGGACGTACCAAGGCCTCACCGCCACGGTGCTGAAGCAAGGCTCCAACCAGGCCATCCGCTTCTACGTCATGACCTCCCTGAGGAACTGGTACAAAGGTCTGTGTGTGCGTGTGTGTGTGTGCGCGCGCGTGTGTGTGTGTGTGTGTGTGTGTGTGTGTGTGTGTGTGTGTGCAAATCCACTAATAAATAACTAAACCGAATCCTCTTTCCCTCCGTTCTCTTGAAATCCCCCCGAAGGCGACGACACCGGCAAAGCCATCAACCCTCTGATCACCGGGCTGTTCGGCGCCGTCGCCGGCGCCGCCAGCGTCTTCGGGAACACGCCGCTGGACGTCATCAAGACCCGGATGCAGGTGGGTGGAGCCCCCTGCTCACCTGGAGGAGGAGCCTGCGGTACTTACCTGACCGGCCGTGTGTTGTTCCCGCAGGGTCTGGAGGCTCACAAGTACAAAAGCACCATGGACTGCGCCGTGAAGATCATGAAGCACGAGGGCCCGATGGCGTGAGTTCACACGGGAGCCGCTTTTAACACCATCCAAACAGATGTGCGCACATCTCCTTGGTGAGCATGTGAACCCTCTTCTTCTCGCAGGTTCTACAAAGGTACGGTGCCCCGGCTGGGTCGGGTGTGCATGGACGTGGCCATCGTCTTCATCATCTACGAGGAGGTGGTGAAGTTCCTCAACGTGGTCTGGAAGACGGACTGAGCGGGAGGCCGCCGCCGCCGCCGCCGCCTCGCTTTGACACTTCTGACGTCTGCCTCGACGCGACTGCCAGAGGGCGGAGACGGGGATCGGTGTGTTCTGTGCTTTTTATTCATGACACGTGGGAAGCAAAGGAAAAGTCGCCGCTAACACTTCCTCCTCCTCCTCTTCCTCGTTTTCCTTCTTTTTTTTCTTCTTCTTTTTCTTAAATTCCGACAGCGGGAAAGTTCCTTCAGAGCTCAGGGAGAAGGAACGAGAAACGGGAACAGTCAGCGCGGACAAACACTTTTATAGAGTTAATATAAAGCAAAGCAAACAGCCAACAAAATGTGATCCAGACACTGTAGACCAAGACGTTATACTTGAAACGAGAGATTATTGAAGCCCTTTTTATATGCAAGAAATAGATTTGTTTTCTAAAAGACCTCATCCAGAATCTGATGATGTAATTATTGTCCAGATGTGCAACGCTGCCGAGGCGACGGCCGCGTTGAGATCTAAATGCCTTAAATCCCAAATGTCAGATGAATCAAGGTTGTAGGATCCATTTTATTTGAATTCTTTTTGTGACGCGACTACTTTAGAAATGCACATTTCCATTGTTGAGGTGTTTGATTCTAAGTTGCAGAGATGTTTTAAAGTCAAATGACTTACGAGCTACGATGCTATAAAAAAAAGTGCCTGTGTATTGATTTTGTGATCTTTTGAGACAAAGAACCGTTGAATGTTGTACGTGCTTCAGTCACTACAGATGTTTTAATAATGGTGCCGGATGTTTAATCCCAGGTTTCTGTGGTATTTCTGAGGTGTTAAATTGTCTTAATTGCATAGACATGCCTGTTTTGAAAAGTGCCATTAATAGTGCCTTCTGTCTCATTCCAGGAAGGAAGAGTGATTGACGATACATTTGATTGCAGATTTTGTTTTAGATTTTTAAATTTTTGCCTTTTTACTTTTTACACCAGCTGACGAGCCGATGTGCCGACTGGCGTTTTGTAGCTTGTGAGTCTGGCATGTAATGCTACCAATTGCTTTACAAATGTTTACTCCTGCTTGCAATCATTTAAACTAAATGAAAAAGAACTATTTAAATATCTAAGACATAAAAAATATGCCAGTCGTTAAAACAGAGTATTGTACGTTCAGTCCAATTAGTTTTAATAAGTAAACAAAAATAAAACATGTGATCAGACAATTCATTTTGTCGTGTTCATTTACATGAATAATTTCTAATTTGTTTGGTGCAACTAAAGTGAAGTTGGTTATAACACAGTTATTCAAGTAACAGTCCTGCATTTAACATGTTGCTTATTCCAGTCAGATGTCAGGTAGCGAAGTACAACACGTGTAAAAAGTACAATATTTTTTCTGAAATCTCCTGGAGTACATGTGTACAATGACATATAACACCTCTGCTGAGTAAATCCCCCCCGGGGTGTTGTCTGGTGCGGTTCTAGGTCAGATGTACTGTATATCTGCGGCTCTTAGCGCTTACGCACCGTGACCTTGCTTCGCCTTTTTTTTTTTGACCAGCTCGCGCTCGCCGTAGTTGTCAGTGCTGCTCGGGACTGAATGAAAGAAGATGTTTGTGTTCTTGTGGCGGCATTAAGGACTCTTTTTAAAAAAAACATGTCTGTCAACGGAGGGGCAAGCAGGGGCTTCTACTTCAACACCGTCTTGTCTCTGGCCCGGTCGTTAGCGGCTCACCGGCAGGCTCCGATAGAAAAGGTAACGTTGTTACGTGGCGACGGCTAGCGACGGTAGCAAGCTAACGTCAGTACCTGTCAGAAAGAACAGAAATGAGGACATTTGACCTTAACGGACCGCTCTTCGCTCCTCCGCCAGGTTCGATCCGTGTCACGGGTTAAAGAACGCGTGCTTTAGTCCGTTGTCTTTGTGGGATTTATATGCTAACAGCTTAAAGGCGGACGGCGGCTAACGCTAGCTGTTTTTCACCTGTGAGCTAGCAGCTAATCTTCCACTCGGGTTGCGACTTGACGTGTGAGAGGAAGGGAAGCTCCTCCATCATATTATTCTCCTTCATAATATGTAAATCCACGTTGATATATCCGTATACTCATTTGGCTCAGAAGATCTGGATCAAGATAGATTCAGATTCTTATGACGTCAGACGTAAAGCTGAGGGAACAACTTAAAAGTGCGAGTCCAGACAAACTGCCTCAGTCCACTTTTCCTCTTTATAAAACTGTTTATTCGCAGTGATTCCTAGTGGGTTTTTTTCAATGCAAGAGGAAGCTGAGAAACGTTGTCAGCTGCTTTATAAGAAATATCCTGCTTACTGGGGGGGTTTGGATCAACGTCTCTTTTAGCTAATTGCAGCCTTTTCCAGGGTGACACGTTGTTTGTGTGTCCGGCAGCAACAATCAATAGTGATTGACTTGAATGGCTTTGATGAAGAGGAGAGAGGATGGATCAGCAATCAGGCAGGAAAACGAGCTGCTGCCCCTCGGGGGGGAAACCAGAGGCCCAGATTCACTGCTCTTCTGCTCATTCTACAACTTTCCAATTGCTCAGAATAAACTGAGTCCGTTGATATGTGGCCTTGTTTCCCAGGGTCAAGATCTAGTGGGAGAACCTTTCATCTTATTGTCTTGTATGGTGCATTTTACAGTAAATAATAAAGTCTAGAAAGGCGAGTTTCCTTCTGTGTGTGTGGGCGTGAGGGCAAATTTATTTAAACATTTGTATCTATGGGAACCATGAGGCAACAGAGAGTCCAAACAGGTTAATCAGGCCGAGACAAAGAGGAAGAATACGCTCCGTATTACCATCATCACCTCAAGAGAAGATTGAATATGAAGAATGCATGACACACAGTCACGAGAGGGAGGCGACCGGCTTAAAGTCCACCCAGAAGATGTGGTCTTTTCCTCTTGCAAAACATGATGAGGAAACGTTAATGAGTCCTATTGAGCGTTACACGTTGTTGAGGTTCTGCAGCTGAAATAAAGTTGTTGGAATAAAGCGGTTGACTTTGGTGGACTCAGGATGTTTTTGTGGTCGGGTTTACGACACGGACACAACTTTGAAGTGATTAGCAAATAAAACCCACTGAGGTTTAAAAATGGGGAAATGATTTAAAACTACACAGGAAGTGTAGCCCTGTATGTGCTTAGTATGATGAAATAACTGCAGGAACAGGTCTTTTGAAATGTGCTTGTTATGAAAGCCAGAAGCATCATCCCGACGTGTCGAGCTGTACATTTCATTTTCTTTTCAGCTGCTTCAGGCCTCGTTCTACAGGTTATAACCGCCTTTCAGGTGGTACTTGGATAGTTCTATAAGATCTTTGCGATCCAACCGACTGAAACCTAAAAACTGTTTTTGAATCCAGTAAACATGTTATTCATCTTTTGAAATCCAATGTTATTACTCCACAAATTTCCCCTCTTGGCCTTTTAACAGCATCCTGAACAATGTTTGAATGGTGGATAAATCCATCTCAGGCCTGAGCCTCAGCTGCCAGCTGAGACCTGCAGTAAGAGGCCGGTGTGTGTGTGTGTGTGTGTGTGTGTGTGTGTGTGTGGTCCTCTCAGGTGCAGAAGCTACAATGCATGTGTCCCGTGGACTTCAGGGGAGTCTTCCAGCTGGACGAGAGGAGGAGAGACGCCGTCATCGCGCTGGGCATCTTTCTGGTGGAGTCGGACCTGCAGGTAAACGTTGTTTTACCCTCTTCGCCTGCATGCTTGTTGGTGGGACCCCCCCCCCACCCCCCCCACCCCTGTGTGACGTGCTGTGAATGCTTGTGTTGCAGCACAAAGACGCCATCGTCCCCTACCTGCTCGGGTTGCTCAAAGGGCTCCCCAAGGTTCAGTGGATTGAAGAAAGCTCTGAGCGTAAAGGACGGGGTAACCACACACACACACACACACACACACACACGCACACGCACGCACGTGTCATGAAATATGTCGCTCTAATATTCTATAAGACCGTCTGTTACTTAATACGCTTGTGTCCTACTCAGAGACCCTCCCTGTGGCAGAGATCTTCACCTTTGGTCTGGTGACCCTCCTCTCAGACGTAGCCCAACGGGATGAGACCCTACGAGGGCAGGTGTGTGTGTGTGTGTGTGTGTGTGTGTGTGTGTGTGTGTGTGTGCGCGTGCGCGTGTGCGCACCTTTGGTTGCTGAAATTGTTCCTTCTCCTCATGCTCGCTGTGAAGAGACTCTACGAAATTTCAGAAAGAGACTTTGAGCGAGACTCGTCCTTTACGTCGAGACTCGTCCTTTACGTCGAGACTCGTCCCTTACGTCGAGAGTCGTCCTTTACGTCGAGACTCGTCCTTTACGCCGAGACTCGTCCTTTACGTCGAGACTCGTCCTTTAGAGCGAGACGTCCCTCTGAGTGAACCTTCTCCTCCAGAATGAGACGTCACAGTGAAACGTGGGGAAATAAAGGCCCCTTTTTAATCCATCATGTTTACATTGATCTTGTCAGATCCTGGAGGCCATCATGGACATCATGAAGGTCCTGCAAGACATCTGCAAAGACCCAGAGGCGCACGACAAAGGTACCGACGTCACGCAGCTGCTTCTTCCTCCTGCGTTAACGCTGACCGCCCGTGACCTCCCCCTCTCCCCGTGCGCAGAGTACCTGTGCCGGTACACCGTGCCCACCCTGCTGGGCGCCGCCCGGGCTTTCGGCCGATACAGCAACACGGACGAGCCGCTGCTCTCCAAGCTGTTCCCCCGGCCGGTGGTTCCCACGGCGCCGACGGCCGACGAAAGCGACGCCGCGCAGCGCCGCTCCTTCAACGACTTCCGCTCCATCCTGCCGAGCTCTCTGCTCACGGTGTACCAGGGGGACGCGCTGCGGCGGAAGGGCTCCAGCCAACAGGTAGCGGGAAGCACCCGACGGGGACAAATGGTGACGGTGACCCATCGCAGAGCCGCGCCGTCCCACTCAGAGCGTTTCTGTGTTTTCAGGCGAGTCCGGAGAGAGCCTGTCTGACCCCCATCTCACCTGCTGACCCCTCCGCACAGTACTTTGAAGGTGAGGACTTCAGGCCGGGGCAGCGGTGGACTGTCGTACTGCCCGAGATGAAAACTTCCCCTCTTTCACCGAGAGCGGAGTGAATGAGGGGAAATACTTCAACGCATCCACAATGATCCCTTTGAACACTGTGCAGGCTCCTACCTCCCCGACGGCAGCGCCGTGGACCCGGACTACTACTTCTCCACCATCAGCTCCAGCTTCTCCGTCTCCCCTCTCTTCACCGGCAGCAGCTCCGGGGAGTTCCTCGTGCCCCTGGACATGCTCAGGCAGCTCCTCCACATGGTGAGCGGCCAGCGATGAACGTGGAGTCTGAGGGGAACGAGAGGAGACAACGTGCAGTCTGATTCAGTCGCTTCTCTCCCACAGGTGGAACAGTTTGTGTCTGAGTCCTTTCTGAAATCGCTGGATGAGTCTCTGGCAGAACTTCTGGAGGTCAGATGTTTGTCCACTTTGTTTTTTGAATATAGTTTTTACACTCCTGGTTCATTGATTTATATCTGCCTCTTTCTTCTCAGTTAAATCCCAGTCTTCATCTCTACTACAAAACCTTCAGTGACCCTCTGTATGTCGCCATATTTAAAATGCTGAGAGACACTCTGTACAATCTAAAAGGTGAACGGACCCGCCCTCCTTCTCTAAATGGTTCAAATCAAACGTGGCCGCGAGCTGTAACGGCGCGCGCGCGCTCTCTCTCTCCAGACCTGCAGACGGACTACGTGAAGGAGGTCCACGACTTCGTGCTGGAGCAGTTCAGCAGCAGCCAGTCGGAGCTGCAGAGGATCCTGCACGACGTGGAGTACCTGCAGAGCGAACTCAGCCCGCTCAAGCTGCGCTGCCAGGCCAACGCTGCCTGCGTGGACCTCATGGTGTGGGCCGTGACCGAAGAGCAAGGTGAGCAGCGAGGGAGAGAGGGGGGGGCGTCGCTGTCGGAAGCCGCCAAAAAATGAATAAAAAAAAAAATCTCCCCTTCTTTGGTATTTTTTTCCACCAGGAGCCGAGAACCTCTGCACCAAACTGTCGGAGAAGCTGCAGTCCAAGACGTCCAGTAAAGTGATCATCGCTCACATGCCGCTGCTCATCTGCTGCCTGCAGGTAACCGAGGGAGGGGGGGGGGCGGGGCATCTTCTCCCCAACTCAACACGTTACATGCTCGGCGTTGGCATGGAGACGCTACATCCGTTACATGAGCTCAAACGAGCAGAGTCGAGTAAATATATACTGTGTGTGCGTGTGCGTGTCCTCAGGGCCTGGGTCGTCTGTGCGAGCGCTTCCCCGTGGTCGCCCACTCCGTCACCATGTCGCTCAGAGACTTCCTGGTGGTGCCGTCTCCTGTTCTGGTGAAGCTCTACAAGTACCACACCCAGTACACTCCAGGTGACGACGGAGCTCTCCGACGTTCCAACGCCGCCGCCGCCGTCGTCCGCTTCCGTTCTGTCTTGTCTGACGCTCAGGTGCTGATTCCTTTTCTCTTTCCAGCGGCCGGCGAGATAAAGATCCACGTGACCAACGAACATTCCCAGTCGACCCTCAGCACCAACTCCAGCAAGAAGAGCCAGCCCTCCATGTACGAACAGCTGAGGGACATCTCCATCGACAACATCTGCAGGTGGGCTCACACACACACACAGGTTCACAGTGTGTTCTCCACTGAACATTCAGCAATCATTTCATTTTCTTTACAAAACTGCAGTGAGCAGAGAATTGTCTCTTTTAATAATTAGAAATAAGTAAGAACAAACTATGCAGATCCTCGGTATGTCAGTGTTCTTCTTGCTATTTGTCCTGAACGGATCTTCATCGTGAGAGATCAGCCCTACTGCTCATGACTGGAGGCACAAGGACACTTAATTAAAGCTGCTGATCCAAAGAAAATGTCTCAAGCCTCCATTTGCTTGTGGCTGATCTCGCGCCGCCGCTTGGAGCCGCAACGAGCAGCGGACGAACGCGGCGTCCTGTGACGCGTCTCTCCCTGCGCGTGCAGGTGCCTGAAGGCCGGACTGACGATGGACAACGTCATCGTGGAAGCCTTCCTGGCCAGCCTGTCCAACCGCCTCTACATCTACCAGGAGAACGATAAGTCAGTTGAGCGTCGCGTCCCTCTGACTGTGAGGGGAATTGCAAGTCTTTCTTTTTTTAATTTTATTTTTAACGATGGTCCCGCCTCTTTTCCACAGGGATGCTCACCTGATCCCGGACCACACCATCAGGGCTCTGGGCCACATCGCCGTGGCCCTGCGGGACACCCCCAGAGTGATGGAGCCCATCCTCCAGATCCTCCAGCAGAAGTTCTGCCAGCCTCCCTCCCAGCTGGACGTCCTCATCGTCGACCAGCTGGGCTGCATGGTCATCACGGGCAACGTGAGTATTTATAGCTCCGTGTCCATTCAACCCTCTTCTGGCTCCACTTCACAAACCCTCTGACTAGAAGAAGAGACAACGAGTCTTCAGTGCAGATTATTATTATTATAATGTTTCTTGTCCTGGGTTTGTAAATGACATGTAATGTATTTATATTAACAACGTGCTTCCAAGTGTCCACCAGTGTTATTACATCACATCACGTGTCATTTAGCTGTCGCTTTTATCCAAAGCGACTTACAATAAGAACATTTCAACCATAAGGAAACAAACCTGAACAAGACACAAGAAAGTGCAATTTCAGTACAACTTGCTGTAGATAAGAACCATTATAAGTCCAGTGTAAGTGCTGCAGTTAGTTAGTGTGTTAGTGGAGGTAGAGTCTGAAGAGGTGTGTCTTTAGTCTGAAGATGTGAAGGCTCTCTGTGGTCCTGATGTCTTCAGAGACCTCCTTCCACCATGTAGGAGCAGGACAGCAAAGAGTGGAGATCTAGTCGAGTGTTTTGCTCTCAGCGAGGAGGAACAAGCAGTTTATCACATGCAGAGCGGAGGGTGCGGGTCGGGGTGTCGGGTTGTTAATGTTGGAAAACATGAAGGCTCCTCCTGTTCATAAATATTTAACCATCCAGGTGTTTTCGTCCTGTGTTCACTTCCTGAAATTCAGTCATAGTTTCTCTAATTTATTGTCACATGACTGTTGGTCTGAGGTGAATCAATCCTGACGTCATAGTTTCACTAAAGAGCTCAGAAATTAATCATTTTAGCAGAAACTGGTTGCGGCAAGTGGTTTGTTTTGGTGGATTCAGAAGATCAGAAACTGTTTCAGATGGTGCCTTTTCTCTCGCCTCAGCAATACATCTACCAGGAGGTGTGGAACTTGTTCCAGCAGATCAGCGTGAAGGCCAGCTCCATGGTTTACTCTAACAAAGACTACAAGGACCACGGATACAGGTGCGCGCGTGACCCATTGGCGCCCCCGCTGATGACCCGGTGCCCCACGGATAACGCCCCCCTCTCCCCTCCGCAGACACTGCTCCTTGGCGGTGATAAACGCTCTGGGGAACATCGCGGCCAACCTGCAGTCCGAGCAGATGGTCGACGAGCTGCTGGTCAACCTGCTGGAGCTCTTCGTCCAGCTGGGTCTGGAGGGGAAGAGAGCCAGCGAGCGAGCCCCGGACAAAGGCCCGGCTCTGAAGGCACGGCTTTGGTCATCCTTGTAGTTTGCACACACAAAAGATACATTAACGGAGGATAAAAGAAAGATACATTGTCCTCCATCATGTCGGCTCCTCCTCTATCTGAGCGAATGAAGCGGTACCGATAAAAAGATCTTTGAGGTAAAGTCTGCATGGCGTCTCTCTCTGTAGGCGTCGAGCAGTGCCGGAAACCTCGGCGTCCTGATCCCAGTAATTGCTGTGGTGAGTCTTCTAGATATTTCCTGCTTCGTACAATTTCAGCACCGCCGTTTACATTCACTGCCCCACATTTCCTCCATCCTGGTCAAAAAAGAAGGCCGATGCTTGTTTGTAAATTTTGCGGGGGGAGAAGATCTAATTCGTCCTCTGTAAGATGAGATGCATCTTCTGTAACATCTCCTCTACCTTCAATAACCACGAGATCTTCTCCCTCCTTCTGCAGCTCACCAAGCGGCTGCCACCGATCAAAGAGGCCAAGCCGCGTCTGCAGAAGCTCTTCAGGGACT
This sequence comes from Gasterosteus aculeatus, assembly GCF_964276395.1. NCBI lineage: Eukaryota > Metazoa > Chordata > Actinopteri > Perciformes > Gasterosteidae > Gasterosteus > Gasterosteus aculeatus. Next base: position 1,574,394 of record NC_135702.1, on the reverse strand, counting down.
TCTGGCTCTACTCCGTGGTCATGGGCTTCGCCGTGGAGGGCTCAGGTACAGCGGAAGCTCCACGCCATGTAGCTCGTGTGTGTGTGTGTGTGTGTGTGTGTGTGTGGCACCACGGCGCGCTGACTCTGCGTAAACGCCCTCAGGTCTGTGGCCGGAGGAGTGGTACGAGGGCGTCTGCGAGATCGCCACCAAGTCGCCGCTGCTCACGTTCCCCAGCGGCGAGCCGCTCCGCTCGGAGCTGCAGTACAACTCGGCGCTGAAGAACGACACCGTCACCGCGGTACGCGCACGCACACACACACACACACACGTGCATGAGCGCGCTCCGGGGAGGTGGACGCCAGGTTCACGGGGCGGCGGCGGCGCCTGCGTGTGTGTTTCCTTCAGGGGGAGCTGAACGACCTGCGCAGCACCATCACCAACCTGCTGGACCCGCCCCCCGAGGTGTCGGCTCTCATCAACAAGCTGGACTTCGCCATGTCCACGTACCTGCTGTCCGTGTACAGGCTGGAGTACATGAGGTAGGTGTAGGCCGCGGCACGTTGTGCTCGTTGAGCGCCTCTTGACGCGTTTCCGTCCACCAGGATGCTGCGCGCTCTGGACTCGGACCGCTTTCAGGTCATGTTTCGGTACTTTGAAGACCGGGCGATACAGAAGGATAAATCCGGTGAGCGGGAGGAAGAATCGCGTCTGCTATTAGTTTTTTAGCGGTTGCTGTTCTTCATGTTTGGCGCGTTCTTTTCCAGGCATGATGCAGTGCGTGATCGCCGTTAGCGACAAGGTGTTCGAGGTCTTCCTGCACATGATGGCCGAGAAGGTAAAAGGAGATGTTTCCACACCAGCAGTTGTGCCGTGAGCACCAAGGAAAATGGGCTCGATAGAGGAGGGGAGAGAAGATGACTGCAGCAAATAAACGTTTTATTTTCAGTTTCAAAAATTGCACAAAAAAACCTCAGGAGGAGGATTTCCTTTTCATTCACACTAAACTTTAGCATTTCTTCATCATCGACCCAACGATGAATTAATTTGAATTGGTAAAACAACGTAAATGGACTAAATGTCACGCCGACGTCGTATCATTTTCAGCCCAAAACCAAGGCCCACGAGGAGGAGCTGGAGCGCCACGCTCAGTTCCTGCTGGTCAACTTCAACCACATCCACAAGAGGATCCGCAGGGTGGCCGACAAGTACCTGTCCGGGCTGGCCGAGACGTGAGCGGAGGCACACGCGCACACGTGTACTGGGAATACAACGCCGACTCTTATAAACTGTTGCCCCCCCCCCCTCTCAGTTTCCCCCACTTGCTGTGGAGCGGCCGCGTGCTGAGGACCATGCTGGACATCCTGCAGACGCTCTCGCTCTCTCTCAGCGCGGTGAGACCAAAAGGATGAGAATGCTTCTCTCTCTCGAGATGAAACAAGAGCCTTCATTTCATTTCATTTCATCGATTTTTACCAACGATCTCCTCTGGTCTGTTTGCCTGTTTGCACGTCGTTCTGATGTTGGTGTTTGTGCTTCATTGCAGGACATTCATAAGGACCCCCCCTACTACGACATCCCCGACGCGCCGCACAGAATCACCGTCCCCGATACTTACGAGGCCAGAGAGGTAAACGCCGCTTCATCAAGAACCCGTTACTCATCAGTCTGAAAGGATCAAATACAAGTGTGTTCTTTCATTTCAGAGCATAGTGAAGGACTTTGCTGCTCGTTGTGGGGAGATCCTCAAAGAGGCCATGAAGTGGGCGCCGTCCGTGACCAAGTCCCACCTCCAGGTAGCCGCGTGGCGCCGCTGCGCTGATGCTCCGGCGCGTGACCCTCGGAGCGCGTTGTGACCGCGGCGCCTTGTTGTGTCGTCTTCTCTGCAGGAGTACCTGAACAAGCATCAGAACTGGGTGTCGGGTCTCTCGCAGCACACCGGCCTCGCCATGGCAACGGAGAGCATCCTGCACTTCGCCGGTTACAACAGGCAGAGCACCACGCTGGGGGTGCGTCGCCCGCCGAGCGCCGCGAGGTCCTCGGTTTAGCTCGTAAACGGTTCTGGGGCCGATTCGGCCCTAAAATGTGAAATACCTTTTTAGAAAGGTTTCTGTGTTTAGATCTCATCGTTTCCATAAAGGCCACTTTTTCGTCTTTTACAGAGAAGAGCAACAGCGTTCTGTACGTTTCTCGTCATGTTTGAAGCCGAATGAACATTTTGCATAACCGACTCCTGCGTTTCGTTCCCTCTGTTTGCCCTGTAGTCCACCCAGCTGACCGAGAGGCCCTCCTGTGTGAAGAAGGACTACTCTAACTTCATGGCCTCCCTCAACCTCAGGAACAGATACGCAGGGGAGGTAAAACCACCGAATCCGCCCCGTGCCGAGGCCGCGTCTCGAATCGAGGAAGCCGAACTCACATTGCCTGCTCATTCACCTGCTTTCTGGGGTCCTCTCCCGCTCCCTCCCGCTGCAGGTGTCCGGGATGATCCACTTCGCCCAGGCGGTCAAAGGGCATTCCGATCTGAGCCGGCTGATGATCAAGCAGATGGCGGAGGCTTTGGACTCGGCGCAGCCGCAGACCTTCACCGAGGCCATGTTCAAACTGGCCGCCTTGCTCATCAGCTCCACAGGTCTCGCTGTCCCGTCTTTCTTGATTCCTCTTTTGTGTCAAAGTGGAAATAAAGAGTCCAAGTCAAATATCCCCAGAGCAGCTCGCCGTCTCTCCTCGAATGCTGAGCTGAGGGTGATGCTGTCAATATGCAAATGAGCTTGAAAGAGCTTCTCCTCTGGTCCCTCCAGACTGCGACCCTCAGCTGCTGCACCACCTCTGCTGGTCGCCCCTCAAGATGTTCACGGCACACGGCATGGAGACGGCCATCGCCTGCTGGGAGTGGCTGCTGGCGGCTCGCGTCGGAGTGGAAGTCCCGGTACGTATCGTCACCATTACTGTGAAGGTCACTCTGAATGCTGCTGATGTCCTCGTCTCCTCGGCGCCCTCTGGAATCCGCTCTGCAGTTCATGCGCGAGATGGCGGGGGCGTGGCAGATGACCGTGGAGCTGAAGATGGGCTTGTTCTCCGACGCCAAGGTGGAGGCCGACCCTCTGGCGGCCTCGGAGGAGAGCCAGCCCATCCCCTGCCCCCCCGACGTCACCCCCCACCAGATATGGATCGAGGTCTGACGAAAACACACACGACAACGAGCATCTTCTTTTCAAGCGGGTCTTCCTCCACTGTTTCCTCTCATGTCCTCTCCATCTTCCAGTTCCTGGTGCAGCGGTTCGAGATAGCAAAGTACTCGAGCGCAGATCAAGTGGAGATCTTCGGCAGTCTGCTGCAGCGCTCGCTGTCTCTGAACGTGGGCGGGGCCAAGAGCAGCCTCAACCGCCACGTGGCCGCCATCGGTCCTCGCTTCAGGTTTGCACGCGCGCGCGCATGCACGCACGCACGCACGCACGCACGCCAGATGTGTTGATGCGTCGCTCTGTGCCTCAGGCTGCTGACCCTGGGTCTGTCTCTGCTGCACTCTGACGTCCTCACCAACTCCACCGTGAGAAACGTGCTGCGAGAGAAGATTTATTCCACCGCCTTCGATTACTTCAGGTTCCGTTTTTACATTTTTATTATTTGGATAATTTAGTCTCCACACTAGCAAAATATATTGTCCTTATTGTCGACTTAATATTTCTCTAAACTGTATTTAACTTTTCTCGAATGGAAATTTTAAATGTTGATAATGTTTAAATATTTAAATGTTTTTAAGCTTGTTTTATTTTGGCCTTTTTTTTATTGATTTTTAAGATATTAATTAAAAATCAACAGCAAAAAAATAAGAACCACTGAGAGTAAATTAATAAATTAAAGGGCTTTTTTCCCAAATAAATGAATGAAAGCCATAAATTTAAATGCACCTACAAGCTCGCACTCCGTGCATTTTGGCCGTCACGTCTGTATTTGATGGATCAAAATGTCTTTTAATGTCTACTGAAAGTGAAATAAATCCCACGCTGGATGTGACCCCGACCCTCCGCTCTCCGTCCCTCCAGCGCCGCTCCAAAGTTCCCCACCCAGGGGGACGCGTGTCTCCGCGAGGACATCAGCATCATAATCCGCTTCTACGCCAGCATCCTGTCCGACAAGAAGTACCTGGCGGCGTGCCACCTGGTGCCCCCCGGTGAGCTTGGCACTACCCCGGCCCCGAGCTCGCTCTCTGCCGGGATATTTGGATCGCTTATCGTGTCCAGCACCTCTCCGATTTCTCTCTTAAGTAAGCCTGAGGCGGTGGAGCTCGGAACCGCGCCGACGCACGAGGGCACGCCCCCTTTTTCAGGCGGGACAACTTTGACGCTGTTCTGTCCTCACGGAGCTGCGGGTAGATCCTGGTATCTGTCCATCTGTGTCATTGATCCCGCCGCTCTCTCTTTTATTTTAACCTTCTCTTCCTTCTGTCTTCTCGTACCTTCTCAATCTGTCTTCTATCCTTCATGTTTAAAGTGTGTTGGACGGAGCTTCTTCTCCGTGGTCCGAGTCCTGCTCACAAAGTACAAAGTTCTGCTGTGGACTCAAAAAAACCCCAAAAGATTCATATCGGTTCAAGTGAACGTGTATTTAGTGTTTTCACCTGAAACAGGTGCGTTGTGTTTGCGCTAAAATCTCGCACACAACCGCACTTCTAAACATCGCACCATCCCTTTAAGCAGCTGTGAGGAAAGCGCAAATTTGTCGTCCGCGTCAAGATGCATGAGAATTCATCATGTCCGCCCCCCCATTTCAAAAGATGAAACCTAAAAAAAAGTCTTCTCCTCTTCATCATCAAAAGAACCGATCTCATTCTCATCAAAGCGCTTCAGGTAGACGCGTGCTCGCTCCGCTGATCCTGGATCAGACCCCGCCCCCCCAACACAGCATCTGACCCAGTATCAGTGGCTGGAGGCAACTTCTACCTCCATGTAACCCCCCCCCGCTGGTTTCCCCCGCCCTCCCCAATGCATGACCATCACGGCCGCAGAAGGACCTCATCACCCGTCATGATGTCGTTGGGAGTTCGCCGCGGCCGCCGCGTGTTGTAACTCTGTGTGTGTGCGTGTGCGTGACCAGATAACCAGGACCCGTCGCTGAACAGCCTGTCGGTGATGAACGCCGCCGACCTGCGGAGCAACGCCGACTCCAGCGCGCGCTCCCAGCAGAGCGGCCAGGGCTGGATCAACACCTACCCGCTGTCCAGCGGCATGTCCACCACCTCCAAGAAGTCAGGTACGCGAGAGCCGACGTACGCTGAAGGTCCATAATCGCTTTCCTCAACAAACTTCACCAAACGTTTAGTTATTTAGCAAAGAAACAAACGTCTTTTTTTTACTGATGCTGCTCATGATGTCATCGTGGCACCAAAGCCTCGAGCCTCCTCCCGGCTCCTTTTTATTTAATGCAAACAACGCTCATTCTGTCCTCGTCTCAGGGACGTCCAAGAAGACCAACCGAGGGACGCAGCTTCACAAGTACTACATGAAGCGCAGGACTCTGCTGCTGGCCTTACTGGTGAGGGACCACGAGGATGAAGATGATGATGATGATGTTATTGCCATTAACTCCCCCCCCCCCCCCCCCACCACCACCACCAGGCCAGCGAGATCGAGCGCCTGACCACGTGGTACAACCCGCTGTCCACCCAGGAGCTGGCCATCGCCACCGAGCAGTCGGTGGAGACCAGCATCGCCAACTGGAGGTCCAAGTACATCAGCCTGACGGAGAAGCAGTGGAAGGACAACGTCAACCTGGCCTGGGGCATCGCGCCCTACCTGGCCATGCAGCTGCCCACCAGGTGCCCCCCCCCCACTACGCCAGCCGGCGGGACCGGAACCTTGTGACTGCGTTTTGACATAATACACCTGTAGGTCCCAATTTATTTATTGACCGGCCGGTTTCCAGGTTCAAGAATGAGGCCATCGTTGCCGAGGTGACGCGGCTGGTGAGGCTGGACCCGGGAGCCGTGAGTGACGTCCCCGAGGCCGTGAAGGTGAGGTCACCCGTGAGCTTTGGAGAGGTGTGTGTGTGTGTGTTGGCGAGGGGGGGTTCAACCCCCCCCCCCCCCCTCATGGTTTTTACCCCCTAGTTCCTGGTGACCTGGCACACCATCGACGCCGACTCCCCCGAGCTGAGCCACATCCTGTGCTGGGCCCCGGCGGACCCGCCCACCGGCCTGTCCTACTTCAGCAGCATGTACCCCCCCCACCCGCTCACCGCGCAGTACGGCGTCAAAGTGCTGCGCTCCTTCCCCCCGGTGAGTGCCGCTCGCCCGAGTCCGCCAGTGAAAGGCGCCCCCCCCCCCGCCCCCCTTAACGCGCCATCTTCTCTCGGCAGGACGCCATCTTGTTCTACATCCCTCAGATCGTTCAGGCGCTCCGCTTCGACAAGGTAAGAGCGCCGGGCCGCTGATTGGACGAAGGTCCACGCCGGGGCGGGGCTGAGCTCTGCTTCTTCTCCGTCCCGCTCAGATGGGCTACGTGAGGGAGTACATCCTGTGGGCGGCCCAGAAGTCTCAGCTCCTCGCCCACCAGTTCATCTGGAACATGAAGACCAACATCTTCATGGACGAGGAGGGACACCAGAAGGACCGTGAGTCATCATAACTCCATTGAGCAGCTCTATAGATGTTCCTACCCAGTGTGTAATATCTGTATATGAAACGTCAAGAGAAGCCATTTAAATGGATGGTTTTAGGTCGAGGTGATCTCTCTCTGCTGTAAATGAAACGAGACGCGCTGACGCGATGTGGTCACTTCCTGTGTAGCCGACATCGGCGAGCTGCTGGAGCAGATGGTGGAGGAGATCACGGGTTCCCTGTCGGGTCCGGCCAAAGACTTCTACCAGCGAGAGTTCGACTTCTTCAACAAGATCACCAACGTGTCGGCCATTCTCAAGTAAAGGCACCGGGCGGAGGGGAGGAGGGGGCCGGGGGGGGGGGGGTCCTCACCCTGAATTCTGTTTTTTATGTTGCAGGCCGGTTCCGAAGGGCGAGGAGAGGAAGAGGGCGTGTCTCAAAGCTCTGTCCGACATCAAAGTGCAGCCAGGTGACGATTAAACTGCTGAAGGAAACACTTTTAGCTTCAAATATTCAAGCAGATTAAGTTGCTCAAGATTTGGATAAATTGTCTCACAGACGTGTTATTCGATACATTTAAAACGGTTTGTCTTAAATGTTTTGAATATTTGCGTGGTTGTTTTTCTTCAGGCTGTTACCTCCCGAGTAACCCAGAGGCCATCGTGCTGGACATCGACTACAAGTCTGGAACTCCCATGCAGAGGTGCTCGCGCAGACAGAAACGTCAGAGGATCACAGCTCATGTTGCTGTAGCATCGTGTTGACCTCACCGGGCCGTTTCTCTGTCACCGCAGCGCCGCCAAAGCGCCGTACCTGGCCAAGTTCAAGGTGAAGCGCTGCGGCGTGAGCGAGCTGGAGCGGGAGGGGCTGCGCTGCCCGTCGGACTCGCTGGAGGACGGGGAGGAGAACCCCGACGGGTCGCGCAGGATCTGCTGGCAGGCGGCCATCTTTAAAGTGGGAGACGACTGCAGACAGGTGAGGGGCCCGGTCGCTGGGGGGGGGGATCACGGGGCGAGGAAAGTTCTCCTGTGACCTTGGTGACCTGTTTGTCTCCAGGACATGCTGGCTCTGCAGATCATTGGTCTCTTTAAGAACATCTTCCAGCTGGTGGGCCTGGACCTGTTTGTGTTCCCCTACAGGGTGGTGGCCACGGCACCGGGGGTAGGACGTCCCGACACACTCCCCCCTCCGTGTTCTGCTCATGCAAAGTTGTTCTAATTTCTTAGTTTATTATTACACACACGCATGCAAAGCTTTGCTTTGCACCAATATTACACATCACAACATTGGCCTCAGCGGGCTTTACGCGCTGACCTTTGACCCTCACACACCTGTCCAAGTAATGTGAACCGGACTAGTACGTTATGGTCCATTTCGAGTCCGGGGGATGCTTGGGGGGCGGGGCTTTACACTGACTGACAGGTCTCCCTGCGTGAGCTGTCTTGTCTGTGGTTCTCAGTGTGGCGTGATCGAGTGCATCCCCGACTGTAAGTCCAGAGACCAGCTCGGCCGCCAGACCGACTTCGGGATGTACGATTACTTCCGGAACCAGTACGGCGACGAATCCACCCTCGCCTTCCAGAAGGTGAGCGCGCTGCCGCCCGCTCGATGGAGGGGCGCAAGGGGTCCTCGGCGTGGGAAGAGGCTTTCTTGAATTAAAGCTCAGCCAATAAAAAAAGAGCCGCTGCCCCTGCGTGGCCTCTGAGATCCTCCGGTTCCCACATTATTTCGCCCGTATGGTTCTCCAAGCGAGTAAATGTGGGTTCATGGACTGGTCGTTTCAGATTCCTGTTTCCTCCTCTGCTCTCCTCAGGCTCGGTACAACTTCATCCGCAGCATGGCCGCCTACAGCCTGCTGCTCTTCCTGCTGCAGATCAAAGACCGCCACAACGGCAACATCATGCTGGACAGCAAAGGCCACCTCATCCACATCGGTGGGCCGAGTAGACATGTTAATGCATACATACGGTTATCGACGCAGCATCCTGTCGCCGTGTTTTGACACGGGAACGGCAGTTAATGTCAGAAAAGACGACATTAACCGATTTATTCATAACTTTTTGAAAAGTTATAGTTTATGACGTATGAATTATGAGCCTAATACATAATTTCCATGTGTCATTCTATAATCATCCCGGCGTTCTCTGCAGACTTTGGCTTCATGTTCGAGAGCTCCCCGGGAGGAAACCTGGGCTGGGAGCCGGACATCAAGCTCACCGACGAGATGGTCATGATCATGGGGGGCAAGATGGAGGCCACGCCCTTCAAGTGGTTCATGGAGATGTGCGTCAGAGGGTACCTGGCCGTGCGGTAAGAAGAGACCAGCCGCATAACGAGTGTGTGAGCTTGTTGAATTGAAATGTGACTGTTGTTGTTGTTGTTGTGGGCTCCTTCTGCCATGGTGAAGACCCTACATGGACGCTGTGGTTTCCCTGGTGACCCTCATGCTGGACACCGGGCTGCCGTGCTTCAGAGGACAAACCATCAAACTCCTCAAGTGAGTGCAACCCGACTCGGAGACGCTCGCTGGGGGGCGAAATCGACGGCGTGGAACATTCATGTGTATCTCTGCTCTCTGTGTTCGCAGAGGACGGTTTAATCCTCAGATGAGCGAGAAAGAAGCCGCGGCGTACATCATCAAAATCATCCAGAGCTGTTTCCTCAGCAGCAGGTATGAAAGCGTCTCTCTCGGGCCCCCGTCTGCACGCGCGGCCGACATTCTGTTCCTCACGCGCCGCGACCTCGTGACCTCACGCGTGGCGATGCCAACTCACACGTTCTCCTGACCTTTGATCCTCACAGGAGCAAGACGTACGACATGCTGCAGTATTACCAGAACCAAATCCCCTACTGAGGGTCCGACCTCCACTGTGCGTCCAAGGACCAACGTCTCCACGCAAAGCAATGCAACACCCCCCCCCCCCCCCGCAACACTGTATCAACACGGCACTTTGATCCTAACGCTCCACCTTTACTTTGCCCTTCTGTGGTCATATTTTATAATGCACCTCTTTAATCTTTGTATGTAATCCACCTGTGAGTGAAGAACAACGTGCGTACTTTCACCCAAAGAGGCGTCTGAATGGGTCTGATGACACACTAACCCTCACACGGGGGGGGTCGATGAGGGCGGCCGGGTCACCGCCGTCGTTACCGCTGTCGTCCACTTATATGCACTTTATAGGTCACAGTATTTTCTCGGGCTGAGATCAGAAGCATCTGAAGGGTGATCGGCGGATCCATCAGTAGGCGCGGTAGTCTTTAGGAACGTAGCGTGTTTAGTATTTACTGTGGAATATTTACTGTAATCAACAGTAGCAGGTGAGCTTTACGCTGAGCTTGTTGATCTAAGTGTGAAGAACATAATCAGAAGATTTTAAGTAAGTGAGGCTCGGCCCTCGAAGCCGTTCATTTCAGCTTTCACGTGTTTTATTCAGAGGTTTTGGTTTTACGCTACAGGAACTTTTAGGGCCTTTGGTGTTTTTGTTTTCACTGTCTCGACGAATGCTGCCGTTAAATAAAGCGCCCAGTTTTATTCTTTATGTTTTATCCTCACGAGAGAAAGTTTCCCATTATCTGAAAAATACGCTCCTCTGCTCCCATAGACGTCTATGAGGAAATGACTCTTCTTCAATACAGCACGATGTTCATTTAGTGGGTTCTGGTCCATTAAGAGTCAAACGGACCATAAAGCAGGGGATGCTTCAGGGCGGGGCTACACAATGATTGACAGGTCTCTACCAGCGACCTCGGTCCATTTATGGTCACTTCCTGTTCAATGTTTGCAACAATCCAAGACGGTTAAATCAGAGACCTCAAAAAATGTGTTTTTCTGGGATCAGCCCCAAATATTTTAATTGTTTTATTGTATCACAATAATGAAAGAATTCTTATTAATGCTTTTATCCATATCATCCGTTGCCTTCTTTTAAGTTCCTGTAGTGTAAAACTGCTCCACATACAGTAACATACCCATGTGTGCAAACGTGTTTTAGTTCCCTTTAGAACACGTGGTTCCTCTTCACATTCCTCTTTGTGTGGAACCTCTTAAGAAGCCATTTCTCCTCCTCCGTAGAAATACAAGCAGACCTTATGCAAGATGTGTGTGTGTGTGTGTGTGTGTGTGTGTGTGTGGTTCTGACAATGTGTAAACACTTCTGTTTTCCAAATTAAATGTTTGAACATCAGAGGTGGGGCTGAGTTTTACTTTACGTTGGACACCGTCACGCGTGTGTCGGTGTGAGGTAGAACATCGCTGCTTGAGATGAGGAACAATCTGTTTGCCAGAAGCACAAAGGTGGAGGTGGTGGTGGGCGTGAAGCTGTGACACCCAAAGGACCCCCACGTCTCCTCCTTTTATGGTCGCTGAGCGATCAGGACGGAAAGGAAGTAACCAGTTCCCTTCTGAAGATTGGCCTCATGTGTTGGTGGTGTAACAAGTTAACTTTACACGCTCAAAGTCTTTTTAAATATATCAAGTGAGGTTCTCTTACACAGGAACAAAGAAATGAGGTCAAAAAGTCTTTACAACCTTTAAGCTTGTAAATTCATTAAACAGATGACTGATATTCTATGAAAACGTTCATGGTCCAAAAGAGGGAGACCGTTTTAGGGAGATTCTGAGGTGAAAATATTTTTGTGTTCATATTTTTGTTGTACTGTAAAAAAAACAAAAAAAAAACGGTTCTATTCTGGGACAGAAAGGTGTATTTAACACAGCTCAGCCACTGTTAAACTGTCTAGACATCTAGTGGTGGAAGTAGTATTCTTACTATCAGTAAAATTTACTCTGTGTACTTCAAATAGGAGTACACAATCCAGCCCGCTATATAAATGTGTACTTAATACTGTTTTGTGTCTCATTATTCACAATCTCTAATCGTGAATGAAAATGCTAAAATAACTTCTTTTGTACCCCAATTGAGTTTGTACTCCACTAATACTACAGAATCATATAAATAAATACTATTAAAACAATAGTTGTTTGTTTAGGACAAACAAACTGCATTTAACTTGAAGTCATCTAAATATCACATGTGAGACGCTGGTTTCACTGGACAGGAAGTCGAGCTGTTTAACAAATGTTGAGGATTAAAAAGTAAAGTATTCGCCTCTGAGGAGTAGTGGAACAAAAGTACATGAAGTACAAGTACCACTAAACAGTACTTGAGTGAAGGTAATCTGCCTATTAGAGAAAGTATATCAGCCAACGGCTTCTTCGGGTGCCGTTTTCGAACAGGTGACCCCCCCCCCCACCGTGTTGTCTGAGTGACGTCACGGGGATGGGCCGGTCACGTGGTCGCGTCACAGGGAAACCTGTTGGTTTAATGTTACTGAAAGAAGAGAAGAAGAAAAGAGGAGGAGAAGCGAGGAAAGGAGTCGAGCAAGGTAGGCGAGGAAGACTAACGGACTGCATCTGCATCCCGCAATCGCATCTGTTGATCACGCGTGTCCTCAGGTATCGATTGAGAGTCGTTTATTGTGTGAAATGTGAACTTTTTGCAGTCGTGAAGTCAGTATAACGCGAGTGACGTCAGCGTAAGGGGCGAAGTTTACCGCCGTTTGTCGTAACCTAAACTTTGACAAACAGACATTTAAAAACACGAAGTTGCAGCCTGTGTTTAGTTTATTTCCGTCCTTAAATACAAAATAATGATTTTACACCGAGTCAAGTGACTGCGTGAGGCCTAAAGACGTGACAACAGACGTTGGCTCCGTGCCAGAGGGCTCGGTGAGCGAAACAAGCGAACCTAACGACAGTTCAATAGCGCTTCCTCGTCACAGGACTGAACCTGATGATGTAAAAGTACACACACGGTGTACCTTTTTTATATTAAATCTCTGTTATATTACAGCTGACGTGTGTACAACATTGAAACACAACTTTCTCATTAAAAGACTGAACCTGATGATGTATTAGTACACAGTCCTCATCAGAGGAAGTTTTCATATCATTTACTGAAGTAAAAGGTACTAATACAACATTCTGATAGTGTGTGTTTTAAAGTGGACCTCCCACGTCTCCAGGTGTCTGTGTGTGTTTCCAGGTGTCTCCGTTGTCTCCAGCTGGACGTCTCTCAGGTTTGCACTCTGACCTGCAGGCCAATGTAAGTCGTGCTGAGTGACTGCGTGTGAACGAGGTATTCATCACTTTTTTATTCATTCTCTGAATCGTTAAAGACACTTTTGTGGGGCTGATTGGTTCGTCAAGAATGTATTTCTGTGCTACCGGTAAGTTTGCTACACATGCTTTATTGCAACAACAACAACAACAACAACAGCGCTTTGTATTCGGTTGCAGCACAAAAATGCATTCTTGACTGTTGCATGGAGGACGGTGGGGGACGCGGTGGGGGACGCGGCGGGAGACGGGTGACCTCGGTGCTTTTGGGTTTTCTCTCTCTGTCTCCGTAGGTGGAGTAAACCAACGATGCATGGAGGGACTTGGGTTTCTTAAGTTTCCCCTTTCTTTGCTTACTGTTTATGATCTGAATTAATGAGCTCAAACAATTGTTGATCAATTTTCTTATCTGATTCACGTTGTTGAGGATTTGAGGATTTGCTGCTTTTACTGTCTGATGGTGAATTGAGTAGCTTTGGGTTTGGACTGTTTGGTTGGTTCTGCCCGTTATGGTCCATTTTGTCCAATAGACCATAAAGCAGGAGATTCTTTAGAGCGGGACTACACACTGATTGACAGGTCTCTAATAGACCATACAGTGGAGAATGCTTTAGGGCGGGACTACACACTGATTGACAGGTCTCTAGTAGACCATACAGTGGAGAATGCTTTAGGGCGGGACTACACACTGATTGACAGGTCTCTAGTAGACCGTAAATCAAGGGACGCTATTGTTTGTTTGGTCTGGTCTTAAAGCAACAAATCCTCATATTCCAGTAGGTGAGAAAGGTCCAAAGGCCCCCCAGTGATTGTGTGTGTCGGCCCCTCAGGGACCATCGGCATCCTCATGTCCAATGGAGGAGACTTTTACGGACGCACTGAGCGCGCCCGCCAGTCGCCGTACTACGACCCGGTGCCGCTGGGCTCGCTGCCCCGAGCGGACTCCTACGACCTGCTGAGGGAGCGCGGAGCGTCGCCCCTCGCCCGGAGCGCCGACCCCCTCCCTCCGCCGCCGCTGCCGGACCAGCCCCCCGTGGGCCTCGAGTCGGAGGACGAGGAGAACCGGCAGGACGACCCGGCCCTCGACATCAAACCGGTGCACCGCTTCATCCCGGACTCCTGGAAGGACTTCTTCAAGGGGGGCGGCGGCGGCGGCGGTGACCTGCCCGGCTCCGCCCCCGCCTCTTCGTGCAACAACAACAACAACAGCACCAGTGACGGGGTGCGCTGCTCCCCCCCGCGCTCCCCCTCCGCGCCCGGGTCTTACCGGGATCCGTATGGCGGCTCGGGCGGCAGCTACAACTCGCGCAAGGAGCTGCTGGAGCAGCAGGAGTCGCTGTCGGGGCGCACGCACCACACGGCTCTGACCTACAGCGAGCGGGTGGAGGAGTACCACCTGCGCTACGCCTTCATGAAGTCCTGGGCCGGCCTGCTGAGGATTCTGGGCTGCGTGGAGCTGCTGCTGGGGGCCGCCGTGTTCGCCTGCGTCTGCGCCTACGTGCACAAGGACAACGAGTGGTTCAACATGTTCGGGTACTCCTCGCCCGGGGGCGCGTACGGCGGGGGCGCGTACGGCGGGGGCGCGTACGGCGGCGTCACGGGCGGGTCCTACTACTCGGGCCCCATGACGCCGTTCGTGTTGGTGGTGGCGGCGCTGGCGTGGTTGGTGACGGTGATGGTGCTGGTGCTGGGGATGACCATGTACTACCGCACCATCCTGCTGGACTCGTCCTGGTGGCCTCTGACGGAGTTCACCATCAACCTGGCGCTGGCGGTGCTCTTCATGGCGGCCGGTGGGTTTTTCCTTTTTGTTTGAACGTTGAACTCAAGCTGTTGACATTTGATGTTTTGCATCAAAGGGTCACGTTGGTATAATATTAGCACTAAACGCTGATTGTTTTTAGGCATCGTCTACGTCCGGGACACCACCCGCGGAGGCCTGTGCTCCTACCCGGTCTTCAACAACGGCATCAACGGGGCCTTCTGCCGGACGGAGGCGGGCCAGACCGCCGCCATCATCTTCCTGTTCGTCACCCTGGTGGTGTACCTGATCGGAGCCGCCGTGTGCCTCAAGCTGTGGAGGCACGAGGCCGCCCGCCGCTACCGGGAGAGGCGCGGCCACGAGGTGACGCACTGTCCAGACTGTCCCTTTTCTCGCCATGTGAGCGCCGTGTTGATGAGTCCTACCGCTTGTGTTCCTCAGATGCTTCCCACCGAGCCGCACGCTGCACGGACCCTGGTGAGCCGCCTGCTGTCGTCACGCGTTCGTAGCCCCCACGGGCGCGTTTGGATCACGGCGTTTGTTTTTGGATCACGGCGGCGCGTCTGGATCACGGCGTTGTGTCTTTCTGCAGGTGGCCCCGCCCCACAGGGCTCCGGTGCAGGTGGAAGGCTCCTCGGTGGTTCCCATCGAAGCCGCTGCGAAGGCCGCTCCCGCCCACGTGCTCCAGGGAGCGATTCCGTCGGGACACATTCCCCGACCGGTCATCGTGCCCGACTACATCGGGTAAGAGGGCGTGGCTTCTCTCAACGAATTAAGCAAAGAATCCGCATGTCTTTTGTGAGCAACAATGAAATACTACCAGAAACATCCCGTTTGAAATGAGTGAAGAGGCGGCGTGACCGAAGGCGTCCCCCCCCCCCCCCTCTCTCTCTCCCCAGGAAGTACCGGACGGTCCGGTCGGACGAGGAGCGGGACCAGTACCGCGCCGTGTTCAACGACCAGTACGCCGAGTACAAGGAGCTCCACTCGGAGGTGCAGGCCACCCTGAAGAGGTTCGACGAGATGGACGCCATGATGCGCGGCCTGCCGCAGCGCCCGGGCAGCCAGACGGTGACGCGCACACTTCTTCTCTTGGTTCTGTAGTCGGTTTCTGAGCTCTTTTTGTTTGTTCATTGATCGTGTTTGATCAATGCTGCGTTGCATCATGGGAAATGTAGGACCAAGCATTTTTGTGGCTTGACCCACGCTAGGGAAATATATTCTCTTCAAAGTAGGCTGTGTGTGTGTGTGTGTGTGTGTGTGTGTGTGTGTGTGCGTGTGTGTGTGTGTGTGTGTGTGTGTGTGTGTGTGTGTGTGTGTGTGTGTGTGTGTGTATTTTCCGTCTCAGCTGTCGGGCTGAACTTTGCATTTCAGATGACAAAGGTCACTCGTTCCCCTTCAGTTGTGTTCGTGAGCGCGTGTCTGGATTACTGCGCTCGGTCTCCGTTACTTCCTCTGAGTGCACTTCCTGTTCCTGCTGGACTTCCCCTCCACCCTCACATTCCTTCTCCGCTCACCATCCATCTCCTCTCCATCATCTTAACACGGACTCCCCTTCATCTTGTCGCCCTCTTTGTGTGTCTCTTCCTGCAGGAGGTTGATCGCATCAACAGGATCCTTCAGGAGTACCAGAGGAAGAAGAACGTGAGCCGTTTGTTTTGTTCACCCTGTGGCTGCAGGTCTTTTATATTCCAGAGATTAACAGTGAAATAAAACCCTCGTGTGATTCTGCCTCTTTGAACCAGGACCCGACTTTCCTGGAGAAGAGGGAGCGCTGCGAGTACCTGAAGAGCAAACTGTCGCACATCAAACACAAGATCCAAGAGTACGACAAAGTGATGGAGTGGAACGACGGCTTCGGCTGAAACCTGGACTAGAGAACGAGGACCAGGGGACTACGGGACTAGAGAACGAGGACTAGGGGACTACGGGACTAGGGGACTAGAGAACTAGGGGACTAGAGAACTAGGGGACTAGAGAACTAGAGGACTAGGGGACCACGGGACTAGGGGACTAGGGGACTAGGGGGCTACGGGACTAGGGGACTAGAGGACTAGGGGACATGGGGATTCATCCCGGGGCCAGTTATCTTCACACAAAGACTGGAAGCGAATGCAAAGAGCTTCAACGGAAACGTCCAAGGAGTTGATTAACGAGCTCTTTGCGTGTTTATGGCGAGCCGTTTCCAGCCTTTATGCTAAGCTAACTGTCACCTGGCTGTTTAAATGATACAAGAGCTTCTATTCTCCTGTAACGCTCCACCGGAATCCAAAGAACTCTTTCAACTGTAACACTATTCATTGTTTAAATGGTCTGAATATGCAAAGAACTGTACGTGTGGATGCACCGTGTGTACGTACGTGTGATACTGTGACTGACGTAGCCGAGGCTCCGCTCTTTACTCGTTAATAACTGTAATCGTGAAAGTGGAATATTAGACGCTGCAGGATTTCTCGCTGTTTACTTTCGCTGCGACGTAAATTTCATGAATGAAAAACTGTTTGTCACGACGAATCCCCTCGAATTGCACACTTGTCTGTTTTCATGCATCTTATTGTGTAATTTTACATGTTGTGACACTTTGCTCTTCCGTTTCACAAACACTTTTGTACCTTTTATAGTCACTTATGTGCCTAAAAATCTCCTTTATACCACTTAAAACGCTGGACCTCATGATAGACAGGAAGTGACATCACAAAGTCTCCTTTCCTCTTGTTATCAAGTGCTGATGTTGCTGTAAATGTCCATATTATTTAAAAGTGATTAATCGGTGCTTTATGTGTCCAGAATACAGATTTGCTTCTGCACTTGTGGTTTTGACTTCTTTTTTTATGATCAGCAGACAAAGTTTTGTTTTATTGGAAAGAGGAAAAAAACAGTTTCTGTGTAAAACACTCCAGAATAAAGAAAACACCCAAAACTTCACAAATTCATTAGTGAAATGTTTCTTTCTCTTTAATGATGTTTAAAGTGTTTAAGGCAAAAGCAAGTTTTAAATTAATATTTTTTCAATCAAGAATACGATCACAGCTTTTATTAGTCGCAGCTCTCAACTCAGTGGTGAATTAAGTATTTTTTATATAAAGACTGTTTCTAAATGTTTGGAGCCACGCAGACATGCAAATAGAGTAAAAGATTTTAAAGACGAATTTATGAGTTCATTTTATAATTAGCATCAACAGATGCATAAAGTCTTATAATTTACCAAAAAAAAAATATATATAAATTAAAATATTATATATATGAATTAAAATACATCATATAAATAATTTAATTAAATATTTTGATATATATTTATATGTATGTACAATGCTTTACTTTCTTAATTTGTCTGCTCTGGGAGTTAATAAAGTTTGTTTTTACCAAAATAAAAGGACCGGGCTCTGCTGGTCCACTTTCCCTGAAGCAATGGGACATTTCCATGAAGGTGAAATCGGGACTTCCGGTTTTGCCAAGAGGTAACGCGACACCTGCTCCAGGGGGCGGGGCCAGACTGGGCCGAGAGCGGCGCTCACCTGGGTGTGGCTTTTATTGTTTTGTTATCTGCAGCTTCAGTTTCAGTTGAAACATTTGAGCTGGAGCCCAGAAGCGGAGACAGGTGAGTCGTCACGGGACGAGGTTGATCAACATCTTCCACAACTTGTTACCTGCCTCGTGCACAAACAGGTGAGTAACCGACTTCAGGTCAGTCATCTCTGCTGTGGCGTCGTACTAATGTTGTTGCCTTGTGATTAAAGCCGGAGCTGCTACCGATAAACCCGCAGAACCGAACCCAACGTCATGGGGGTTAAACGGGACCCGTTAAAGAACCGAATAAACCCTCTCAGTTTGAGCGGATTTCAGAGCCGCCGCCGAACCCCGATCCGGAACATGTCCGCTTAAAGACACACAGACTTTAATGGTGGTTCTGTTTCTATTTTATTAAAAGCTGAATCGATCAATCGATTTGTTTGTTAACGGAACAACAATCGGCCTTAATTTGTATCAAATCATTCTCAGTCATTTTTGTTCAATCAGAAAGTAGCTCTTCAATATGTGGAAGCGCTGCAATGATTTGTGCTGAACTTTAACTTAATAACTGTTGATTGGACAAACCATTATTTATTAAAGAATCCGCAGCATAATCAAGACACGAATTGCTGCTCGGTGTGTAACTTGTTTTTATTAAACGCAGATTGTTTGCCGGATCAGCACCCAGAGGACCAGCAGCCATGTCGTCGCGGCCCAACGGGAGTCCTCCTCCCTACGAGTCCGACACCGGATAGTGAGTCTGCCGAGCAACGCGACATTCACGCTCAATTAAAAACCCACAACTCTCACATTTCCTTTTTGTTTTTGAGAGAATTTACGAGTTTTAGTCTGAAGAGTTTCTTCGTTTCTTCAAAATAAAATCCCTCAGCGTTTAAAGCTGCACCTGTGCCCCTTAAATGGGAGCGTTTGGAATGACAGGAGACGCTCCTTAATATTAATATAAATATATTATATATTATATTAATATTTCTCACAATCAACGTTTATTTGGGCGTCTTATTGTTAATGTCAAATACGAATAACAATCAGCCGTCGCTGTATCGTTTGTTAGAAGTTCACTAAATCGAAGGTTGTGTTTATTTTTAATCGTAGTATTTGTGGCGACCGGTTAACGCTCAGTATTCCCCCCCGCAGTAACGTGGCGCCCCAGCCGGCCTACTCCTACTACCCCGACGACGAGTTCCAGCACTTCTACCGCTGGACGTCCCCGCCGGGCGTCCTCAAGATCATGTCCATCATCTCCATCGTGATGTGCGTGGCCATCTTCGCCTGCGTGGCGTCCACGCTGGCGTGGGACTCCCAGGGGGCGCTGGGCGGCTTTGGCGGCGGGAACTACGGCGGCAGCTACGGCGGAGGCTTCGGCGGCGGCGGCTACACCGGCTTCGGCGGCGGCGGCAGCTACGGCGCGGGAGGCGCCTACGGCTACGGGGGGTACAACACTGACCCCCGGACGAGCAAAGGCTTCATCATCGCCATGGCGGCCATCACCTTCATCGCCTGCCTGGTCGTCTTCATCGTCGTGGTGTCCCACCAGAACCTGACGGAGAGCCGCAGGTTCTACCTCGCCGTGGTGATCATCTGCGCCATCCTGGCGCTGCTGATGCTGATCGCCGCCATCGTCTACCTGGTGGCGGTGAACCCCTCGGCGCAGTCCTCCGGGTCGGGCTACGGCAACCCGATCGCCGGCCTGTGCGCCCAGTACCAGCAGCCGCAGGTCTCGGGGGTCTTCGTCAACCAGTACCTGTACCACTACTGCGTGGTGGAGCCGCAGGAGGTGACCTTCCCCGCCGCCTCCTCCTCCTCCCTCTTCTTGTTGTCCCGTGTGCGATGCGTCCCGTAACGCGCCGTCTCCTCGCAGGCCATCGCCGTGGTGCTCGGCTTCCTGGTGGCCGTCGCTCTGATCGTCATGCTCGTCTTCGCGCTGAAGACTCGCCAGAAAATCCGAGGCTACGGAAAGAGCAACATCCTGTGGAAGAAGGTGAAGGTCGTCGGCGAAATGGAGCCGGCCGGAGACGTGGAGGCCTGGGTGAGTTCACGGCGGGCTCCGCCCCCGAACGCCAGCTGCTTCCTGGCTACGGAAACACAATCGCTCTTTGTTTGCAGAATTGATCCTCTGAAACTCATGTTTCTATTCGCCTCTGAAATGAGATGATTTTGACATTTCTGTCGAGTGATCGATGGTTTTGATCAGATCATCGGAGACACATCTGTGCTAAACAGATGTGTCTCCTCATCTGTGCTAAACAGATGTGTCTCCTCGCTGAAGAGAAACTTCCACATCAGTCGACTTGATTCTGAGTGAAACGAAGCCGTCGCGTCGAAGAAGCAACCGCAGCAGTTTGGGTGTTTTCGTATCAGCTGAAGCGGTCCGACCTGTTGGGTGACACTCACCTGTGTGAGCGGGGGAGGAGGGGGGGGGGAGGAGGGGGAGGGGCTCCGGCGAGGGTTTCAAGGTGTGTCGCTCACAGTGACAGTTTCTCTCAACGATAATAAAACCCCGACGTCTCCGATCCAGCGTGAATCACAGCGCAGGTTTTTGATCAAACGACTCGCCGGCTTAAAGGTGCACGAACACACAAACGCACACAAACACGCGCGCACACCTGTAACGGGCCACTGGGAAGCAGAGGTCGTTCGTTTTGCTGCAGCTCAAAGCCGTTGAAGTGCTGAGTGGCATGTTGTTAGGAGGTGAAGCGGAGCAAGTCTCTGCAGGTTGTGTCATTCCTGTGTGTGTGTGTGTGTGTGTGTGTGTGTGTCTGTGTGTGTCTTCAGATACAAAGTTTGTGCTGCAGGTTGTTTTTGTTTATATTAGTGTGTCAGATTCATATGCAGAAAAAGAGAAATAATGGAGTTTTGGAGTTTAAATTCTTACTGGACCGATGTACTAACTATTATTATTATTATTATTATTATTATTATTATTATTATTAATAATAATAAGCATGTATTTGAGAGTATATAGATTTTATTTGCAGTGTTTTTCATGCAGATCAAAGTGCTTTACAAAAACAATTTGCAATGCGTTCAAAGTAGTCAAACAATTTTTAAAGAAAAACCATAAATATTATATAATATAGAGTAAGACTTTTTAAGGAAACAGAATTGATGAAAGTTAACATTAATATTTAAATTAAAACATGTTCCCTGATGCCTACATTTTATTTTAACGGTTTCCTCCTGCAGGTGAACAACGTGTCCACCGGCCCCGAGGTTCTCCCCATGTCCGACTTCCCCGAGAAGATGAGGAGCTCCAGGAGCCACCTGGACGACGAGAGCACCAACTACGACAAGCCTGCGTACAGCTACACGCCGCAGTGAGTACGCCGCCGCGCAGCGTTTACTGACCCGACAAACGCCTGGTCTCCGCTCGGCAGACGTCAGTCGATGGTCTCAGCGTGATGTCATCGCTTTATTCCCGTCCAAAGGCCTTTTTTTTTTAAAGAATGCCAAACCGTCTTAAAGTGTTTCACCTCCTCCCCCGTTCCACCGCGTCACCGCCTGCTCCTCGCTCCCCCGCAGGCCCAGCGAGGAGCACCTGCCGCTGCAGAACGGCGCCCCCTACGCGGCCGCCTCCGACACGTCCGGGAAGCCCAAGAAGAAGCGAGCCGGCCGGCCGCGCCGCGCCGACGGCGCCGACTACGAAACCGACTACAACTCGTCAGGAGACGAGCTGGACGACGACGACTTCGACAGGTAGAAGTACTCTCATACCTGCTGTTAGGGGAGTAGAAGTACTCTCATACCTGCTGTCAGGGGAGTAGAAGTACTCTCATACCTGCTGTCAGGGGAGTAGAAGTACTCTCATACCTGCTGTTAGGGGAGTAGAAGTACTCTCATACCTGCTGTCGGGGGAGTAGAAGTACTCTCATACCTGCTGTTAGGGGAGTAGAAGTACTCTCATACCTGCTGTTAGGGGAGTAGAAGTACTCTCATACCTGCTGTCAGGGGAGTAGAAGTACTCTCATACCTGCTGTCAGGGGAGTAGAAGTACTCTCATACCTGCTGTTAGGGGAGTAGAAGTACTCTCATACCTGCTGTTAGGGGAGTGGAAGTACTCTCGTACCTGCTGTCGGGGGAGTAGAAGTACTCTCATACCTGCTGTCGGGGGAGTAGCATATCTCAGATACTTCGTCTGCTTCCAGCGAGTTTCCTCCGATAACCGACGAGTCGCGGCGCATCGAGTACAAGCGTCAGTTCGACCGCGAGCACCTGGAGTACAAGGAGCTGCAGGGGGAGCTGGACGCCCTCAACAAGGGTCTGTCGGAGGCGGACCGGGCCCTGGACGAGCTGCCGGAGGGGAGCCCCCAGTACCTGGTGAGTCCCGACGATGGTAAAGAGCCTCAACGCTGCAGTTTGAGCGTCTTTAGAACCCGTCGTCAGGGGCGAATATTTCTCACCAATTTAGTCTTTAATTGATGAAAACAACACTGAGGCTTCACGGGCTTTATTACTTCAGGCTGCAAAATATTTGGTTCCAATGTGACTTTTTCAAAATCATATGCAGCTTACGTGTTTGTTCTTTTCTTTTCTTGATCACATGCAGTTAAAACACTTCATTCTTTGTGGACCAATAACAAAAAAAACTCGACAAAAGCAACACAGACCAGATCTTTCCTTTCTAACCTTTCACAATAAAAGCATAGCGCATTCACGTGGGAATATCTCACATCGTAGAGTTCTTCAGACACGCACAAAACAAAGCATTTGTTTCAGTGAGAATATTGCTGAATGTGAGATTTGAACGATACCGTTTCCTCTTTTCACGTGTTAAACGGTTGACGCGCTCTTTCGACAGGACGCTTTGGACGAGTACGACAGGATAAAGGCCGTTAAGAAGGTATGTGGGGCCAAAGAGTCCAGATCCATGACTGCCGACAGCTTGTGGGTGTCCCTCATGACTCCTCTTCCTCTTTGCTCCCTTCGCGGACGACGCAGTCTGCAGACTATCGGGTGAAGAGGCGTCGGTGTAAATATCTCAAGTCCAAACTGAACCACATCAAGAAGATGGTGAGCGACTACGACCGCAAGGCCTGAAGCGCGGCGAGGACGTTTGGAAAGGGCCTCTTTGAGACGGAGGGGCGGAGCTACGCTGATCAACGGAGACGCATCTGTCCCAGCTGGTCCCCGGGGACACCTTGTCTCCGCTCACGTGTTCTCCTGTTTGTATTATGAATACACACCGTTGATATGTATTTATTTCTTATGAAATAGTCTTAGATGAGTGAACACAAATGAAGACGTAATCCACGGTTTTTAATTGCTTTGTTACAATGACGGCGTGACGTGCTCTTTTTCTTTAATGCTCATTTTTAATCCATATAAACTTGTAAATATGCGGGAAGCAGTTTTAACTAGAAAGAGGAGGTTTTTAATGCGTCTCCTCATGGATGGGAGGACTTGTTTAATGTGACCTGTGACTTACTTTTTATTGAAATAAATTCTTTTATTGAACATTTTTCTTGCTGTTCTTAAACATCATGAATCTGCTCGTCAATGTCACCCTTCACCGAGCAAGCCAATCAAATTAAGCGAGAGGCGGGCTTTACTACTTTACCACCGGCTTCCTGCTGTCATACGGGAGGTTGTGGTTGAACTGGACCATCATTTACTAAATGAACATCATGCTGTGTTGAAGACTGGAGATTAAACTCATGTTTACTGAGGTAATAAATCAAGAGTAGTCGTTTCCTCATAGACGTCTATGGGAGCAGAGGAGTCGCCCCCTGCTGGTCACTACAGAGAAGTAGAGTCATTTCCTCATAGACGTCTATGGGAGCAGAGGAGTCGCCCCCTGCTGGTCACTACAGAGAAGTAGAGTCATTTCCGCATAGACGTCTATGGGAGCAGAGGAGTCGCCCCCTGCTGGTCACGACACAGAACGCAACTTTTAACGTGAAAACGAGGATTTTTTCGTATGATTGGAGTGGATTTGTGATGGTTGCCGTGGTCCACGGTGGCTTTTACGGGGTGATTGTTGGATTTAAAGTGGCTGCAAACGGGGGAGGACTGATGTCTAAACTGTCCTCTGGAACGATACTCTGACCAAAGGTAGAAGGTTACATGTCGAGTGTATTTTGTGTTACAAAGCTGCACACTGATGCCACGCGGCGGCGACGACGACGGGCGATGAAGCGGAGGAATGTCCCGACGTCGAGCGGGATGCTTTTCTTCATCCGTCCTCTTTGGTCTCCCTCTTTTCAGGGTCGGCTGGACCGGACTTCAGGCTGTGGTTTTGAACTGTTCCGTCTGCATCGAGTGTCTCCTCAGCAGCATCCTCCTGGTCATCTCTGTGGGGTGGCCAGGAGGAGCGGAGGGGAGGAGGCTCCTCGCCACGTGCTCCTTCTCGCCGGAGCCGCCGCACGCATTGAGGGCGGGGTTGTTGCCGTGGTTGAGGGCCAGAGGCGGCAGAGACCTGGGCTTGGCCTGGCAGCTGTGGTCCAACAGGAAGGCCCCGGATCCCCTGCGCTCGTACCCGGACAGCACCCGCCGGCTCGGACCCGCCGGCGCCGGCGCCTCCCGGGAGCCCAGCGTGCTGGAGCAGCGCAGGGGGGCCAGCCTCTTGCCCTCCGCCAGGTCTCCGCGGGCTCCCTGCTGGGACTCCTCGCGCAGACCGTGGACGTCTCTGGCGAGCTGCGGGTCGGAGCTGTAGATGTCCCCCAGCTTCCGCCGCTGGATTATGCTGCGGAGGCTGGACGAGGCCGCGGCGTGCAGCGCAGTGCCGGCGTGTTTGCCGCCGCCGGAGGAGGAGGAGGAGGAGGAGGAGGGGAGCGAATCTGCGCCGAGGTTTGCAGAGTGGAGGTTCGGGTGAGAGGCGGAGTGGGACGAGAGGAGACCCGGGAAGGAGATCTTCGGCCCCACGTCTTTGCCGCATCCGTTCTTCGCCTCCGCTCCGTTGTCCGTCGCGGCTCTGCCTTCGTACCACTTGAAGCCGTCACTCTTTGAATCCCCGCGGTCCGGTTCGGGGGTCCGGAGGGAGGGGTCCTCGGCTCGGTCTCTGGCGTGAGGCTGCTGGCGGAGCAGAGACGCCGGGACCTTCAGCCAGGGCTCGGAGTTCAGCCTCAGGAGGGACTGCTGCAGGCCGTTGGGCGCCGCCTGGCCGAACCGCTGGAACCGGGACGGGGAACACGGGTGGGAGCTCACGCTCCCGGACTGGTCATCTTTAAAGGAGAAGACTGTCTTCGGGGGGCGTAAGGAAGAGGGGGCGCACCTGGGGGAGGTGATGAGCTGGATCTCAGAGGGGGACGCCGGAGCTGCCGACGCCGTCCCGTCGGGCCCGTCCAGGGGGCCGAGTGGGGGCAGGCCGAGGTACCGCTCGGCCTGCAGTTTCCCGCACGGGAACCTGTCGGTGGCAATGATGATCACCTCCTTCCCTTTGGCCTTGCATGTGTCGAGCAACAGCTTCAGGACCTTCCAGTCTCCGGCCATGACCGCGTAGACCAGCGCCGACGTCCCGGACCGGTCCTCCAGGCCGATGTCCGCCCCGCTGGCCAGGAGCAGAGCCGCCACCTCGGGGCCGGCCTGCTCCCGGCAGGCGTGCATTAGCGCCGAGCGGCCCTCCTTGTCCTGGATGTCGGGGTCCGCCCCTTTCTCCAGGAGGAACTGGACCAGCTTGTCCCGGCCGGCGCTCTGGGCGTCGGCGTGCCGGGTGGTGCAGGCCACCATCAGGGGGGTGCGGCCCTGGCCGTCGCTCTCGTTGACGTAGGCCCCTCCCTCCAGGAGCAGCCGCGTCAGGCGCAGGCGACGGAGGAACACCGCCTTCAGCAACGGGTTGCCTGACTCCATCGCCGCCCGGGGAGCGCTGCCCTCCGCCTCCATGCCTCTCCTCTCCGTCAGATAGCAGGTTTCTGTGGAAAATATCAAAAGATTATTAGAGAATTATGCAGAGACGTTTTTAAGCAAATCTCCGATAAAGAATGCCAACGTCACCGGAACTACAAGATGACACCAAACGTTATGGGAGGAGTCAAAAGGATCAGGGCTAATAATATAATAAGGATGGAGGTCATGTCACATATCCCATCATTAGTAGATGAAGAAGAACTAAAATCAGATGACATCACGCAGGTTCGCCAGAACCTCCTCCAGCAGTCCACCGAGGACGGACCCAGATCCAGATCTTTGGAGGGAGGAGAAGGCTTTGCAGTTAAGATCTGAGATCCTCTTCCCACTCTCAGCATCTTCTGTCTTCTTCCTCCTCTTCGTCAGCGGTGACACCATGAACAACAACGACGACAACGACAACCAAGCTCCTCCTTCTTCTTCTGGCAGCCACACGTGTGTCTCGAAGACCGAACACCACCTGCTGCCCCGTGGTGCACAGATGAGATGGAGCTGGTCTCATGCTGCTCCTCTTTGATCCGTCTCTCCGGTTGGACCATCACATGATTAACTGATGGATGAGATGTTCCTTTAAGTGCGGATGATGGATATTCGATAGATAAAAGGAAAAAGTCTTTCCAGATTACGCAACATGTGAAGTACATTTAGCTTTAATACTTTTACTTCAGTGAGGTTTTAACCTGCAGACCAGTTTGATTATTTGATTCTTTCTATGCATTTATTTCTGTGGCCACTGGGGGCGCTCCGTCACCCGGAGGAGCAGCAGGTGCGTCAGGTGATGCAGGAAGGGACAAGTTTCCCACCTATTGTTTACTGCTAAATACGTCACAACTAAAATCCAACGTCTAAATGTCTAAAAAGATCTGCGTCTTCTACTCCCGAATCAGTGTGTTAATACTGACGCACACACTCTGACACGCACGCACACACACGCACACACACACACACTGTGTCACTCACATCGCACTGCGTGTTGTTTCCGCCTCGCCTGCAGATTAAGAATAGAAAGGCTCCACTTCACTCGGACAAGCTTTGCTCAACACTCGTCCTCCATGAGGGCCCTCTAACATCACAGGTGTGTGTGTGTGCGTGTGTGTGTGTGTGTGTCAGTATTTGTTACAAGCTGAGCAACACACTCTCGAATGGAGAAAAATTTCTCAAAATGCTGCAATAAAAGCTTCACGTTCAACAGGAGGAACCGGAGTGGGACAAAAAGAGAAGTTCAGTATGGGATAAATGTTTTGCATTATGTGCGTGTGTGTGTGTGTGTGTGTGTGTGTGTGTGTGTCGATTTGTGGGTGGATTGTGTGCGTGCGCATTGTACTTACCAACAACCTTCAGTCCGGATGAGTCCTCTCATGTATGTTGCAGAGCATCCGGCGCTGAGTTGACGTGTGCGTGTGTGCGTG
Source organism: Gasterosteus aculeatus (assembly GCF_964276395.1). Lineage (NCBI taxonomy): Eukaryota > Metazoa > Chordata > Actinopteri > Perciformes > Gasterosteidae > Gasterosteus > Gasterosteus aculeatus. The sequence goes on along the minus strand of NC_135702.1, from coordinate 1,547,155 downwards.
CGTGTGTGTGTGTGTGTGTGCGTGTGTGTGTGTCCCTGACAGAAAGTCAGAGGAGCTGCAGCAGCTCTGAAGGTTTCTCTCAGGTTTGCTCCTCAGACAAAGTGTCCCAACTCGTCGTCAGGCGCCAGTGAGAAACTGTTAATCCATTAGCAGCAGCATCAGCACCACGATAACATCAGCGTCAGCGGAGTGACGGAGAGGCGGAGCAGGTAACGGATGACGAAGACGTGTGCAATGAAGGTGAAGCACTACAGCAACCGGCGCCGCAGAGCGTCTGATTCACTGAAAGGATTTCTCTCTTTTATGGTGAGACTCCAGCCTTGAAGCACTTTCTCTCTCCCTCTTTGTGTCTATCTGTGTCTCTCTCTCTCTTTTTCTCTCTTAGTTACACACAGAAAGGAAAACAGTTTTGTCCACCTCGCCAATGACATCTCCATGACAACCGTCAAGGAGGCCTGATGACGGCACATGTTAAAGAACTGTTCGTTGTGTGTGTGAGGAAGATCCTGTGCATGTACTCTGAAAGCATGAGATTTGATCATTGTGGTGTCAAAAGACAGAAGGACGCAATTGATTTATTGATGAATTAAAAAAAATACAGTCACTAAAGAAAGAATAGATAGTTGATATGCTGATGCTGTTGCTTTAGTATTTAATAATTATTAACTGCGTGTCGTGATTCACAAAATTCTGCATGATTTATAAAAAAACAAAACAAATACAGTGTTCTTTGGATCCTCTGCCCAAACGATTACCAACCCAGTTGTTAATTGTCCAGACTTGTAGCCATAGAAACACTGACTTCAGGGCGCGGTTCCTGAAAGCACCACCAGATGTCAGCACGTGGCAATGTGCTCTTATCGCAGCCAGGTAACAGTTTGAAACGGTTAGTACTTAGAAATGTTGACATTTAAAACATTTTAAAATGTTATCTTGATATTTTTACAACTATGACATCTCAAAAAAAATGTTTATGTAAAAATGACTAAATTCATTAGTTGCTCTGGTAGCTTCAGTAGCTGCTCTGCATGCTTCAGTAGCCGCTCTGGTAGCTTCAGTAGTCACTCTGCATGCTACAGTAGTCGCTCTGGTAGCTTCAGTAGTCACTCTGCATGCTACAGTAGTCGCT